>NC_056727.1:473234728-473330931 GCF_019279795.1 Protopterus annectens
CTGAGACAGCAGGGAAGGGGTCTGAGGCAGGTGTCATGGAGATGCTTGCGACACACTGTGCAAGAGTGGGTACCAGTGTTGGCGGGGCCAGTCTGGCGCAATCAAAATCATCCTTGGTTTGTCCTGTTTGACTTTCAGCAGAACTTTGGAGAGCAGAGGCAGAGGGGGAAAGGAGTAGACTGATAGGTTTTTCCAGCTGAAGAAGACAGCATCCACTTTCCATGCTTGTTTGTGGGGAGTCCTTGTGCAAAACTTGTCCAACTGGTAGTTCTGGGGGGAGGCAAATAGATTTATGTCTGGGCTTCCCCATTTGTTGTCAACATGTTGAAAATCCGTGGTTCCAGTTGCCACTCATGCAGGTCCATGAGTTTTCTGCTTAGTTCGTCTGTCAGTGTGTTCAATTTTCCTGGCAGGAAATGAGCTTGTAAGTGCACTTGGTAGCTCAAGGCTGTGTTCCACAATGCCATGGCTAGTCTGCAGAGGGGGTAGGAATGTGTACTCCCCTGCTTGTTTATGTACCACATAACCGTGGTGTTGTCCGTCTTTACCATTAGTTGTCCTGGAAGAATGTAGTCCTTGAAGGCAGTCAGAGCATTCTGTACAGCTAACATTTCTTTTTGATTGATATGTAGGTGCATTTGATTTGGGTTCCATTTGCCCTGAATGCACTTCCTTGCCAGGTGAGCCCCCCATGCATAGTCTGATGCATCCATAGTTAGGGTTTGGGCGGCAGGGGGTAGTGTGAATGGCAGTCCCTTGTTTTGGTGGCAGGCCTCTGCCCACCAAAGGAACTCCTGGCGTAGGCAAGGTATGATAGGAATCATTGTTTCCAGGCTGCGACAATGTTGACCCCATAGACTTTTTAAGTACCACTGTAGTTTCCTCATATGCAGTCTTGCATATGGAATTAGAAGAATGCAGGAGGCCATGAACCCCAAGGCTTGCAGTATTTGTCTTGCAGATAGCAGGGTTTTTGTGGCCACTTGTTTGAAGCAAGTTTCCAAATGAATTTGCTTCTCTGGCGTAAGGAAAGCCATCTGGGCAGTTGTATTCAAGCTTGTAATCTGTTGACAGGGTACCAGTTGTGATTTATTTTCGTTTATGGTGTACCCCAGACAAGTCAGAACCCTTTTTACAAGTGCCAGATGACTTAGGAGTATGCCCTGGATTTCTGCCTGAATTAGACAATCGTCCAGGTATGGATATATTTGAATATTTCTTTGCCTGCAAAATGCAATAACTGGAGTCAGGCACTTTGTGAATACCCTGGGTGCAGTAGACAAGCCAAAGGGCAGTGCAGAGAACTGATAATGCAAGTAGCCTGCTTTGAAGCGTAGGTATCTTCTGCAAGATTCCCTGATTGGGATGTGTAGGTATGCTTCTTTTAAATCTAGAGTTGCCAACCAGGCATCTTTGCCTAGCATAGGAAGCAACTGGTGAAGAGTCAGCATTTTCAATTTTGGAATTTCCAGAAAGGTATTTCGAGTAGACAGGTCCAGGATTGGATGCCATGATTTGACTTTTCTGGGTACCAGAAAAAGCCTGGAATAGAAACCTTGCCCCTTTTCCTCTTCTGGTACCGGCTGAATAGCCCCCATGTTTAAGAGGGAAAGTACTTGTTTTTGAGCCTCTGCCCACTGATTTGGGGGGCAAGTCTGGCCACCTGTTTGGTGTTGGCAACATGTGGAAATGAAATCTGTATCCCTGGGACACTATATTTAAAACCCATTTGTCCTGGGTTATGAGTTCCCAGTTCTTTGCATGAAGAGCAATCTTTCCCCCCAAAGGGACGGTTAAAAGGTAAGTGCTTGGTACTGTTAAAAAGAAGTCACTGAGACTGTTTACCATAGGGGGGTGTCTTGTTATTTCCAGATTTGGAAGTGGAGGCCCCCCACTGTTTAGTTCTGAGAGTCCCCTGGGAATGAAACCTGGGGTTTTTGCTGTGTCTGGGTTTGGCTTGAGAGGATCTAGAAGGGGCAAGACCAGTTCTTAATAGGTCAGTGCCTACTAAATCTTGGAGGTTGCACTTGTAAGAAATCTTTAACAGTTTGCATAGATTTAGCTTTCATATTCCATCTTTAGCTCTTCAGCCTTATTGCCAAACAGGCGCTCCTGATTTAAGGAGCATCCAACAAATTTAGCTTTAACATGATCAGGCAAAGATTGCTCCTTAAGCCAAGCATGCCTTCTAAGCACAGACCCAGTAACAGCAGTCCTGTAGGAGGCCTATAAAGAATCAAAACCACATTGCAAAGTATGTTTTCCAACTTGTTCAGCAGAATGCATTAAATCCTGTAAATCTTTATTTTCCACACAATCAGGAATCAACACCATTTTCTGTTTAAGCAGTCCAATAATATGCTGTTGATATTTTAACATATGACATTGGCAGTTTAAAGATCTGATTGCCAAGGTTGCAGAAGTATAAACCTTTTTACCCCATCTATCCAGTGCCCTGGAATCTCTATCAGAAGGGGTAGGATTTTTAGCAGCAGAAGCCTTAATGACCTTGGGCCCTTGAGAAATGGTCTTTGGATCTGCAACAGGATTTTTGAAAATGAACTTGCGGGCATCAGGAACCCTGTAGTATCTTGTCAGGTTTACTAGGAGCCGGAGGCAGGGAATCAGGGGTCAAACTGGATTCCGAGAACACATCATCA
Source organism: Protopterus annectens (assembly GCF_019279795.1). Classification (NCBI taxonomy): domain Eukaryota; kingdom Metazoa; phylum Chordata; order Ceratodontiformes; family Protopteridae; genus Protopterus; species Protopterus annectens. Next base: position 473,237,389 of record NC_056727.1, read on the forward strand.
ACAATGTCTAGTACAGGAGGTACAGCCAAAGGCCTATGCTGAGGTAAAAGAAGGAAACCCCTAAGCCTCTTTTTTGAATCAGAAAATTCCTGACTTTCCCAGTGGAAATGCTCCCTTAAAGTATGTAAAGTTTCCCCAAAAGAAAAATCCTCAGGACAGGAAGCAGAGGGAATGGAATCTTCTGCATCAGAATCCCCATAAGTAGGTATGGACAAATCCAGGTCATTAGAAAAGACAGAAGAAACAGTATCCTGATCAGAAGATTCATAATCAAGCTCAGGCCTAGGCCTCTTGGGGGGGGGGGGGGGTGACTACCCCTGATTGGAGTAATTAGATCTTCAGCCATTTTGATCATTTGTTTTTTAGGCATAGGGGCCTGAGCATGTGGCCTGGGCGTCAGTTTTTTAGACACAGAACGAGATTTAGACCTTAGTAATTAAGGCGGTGTCAATTTAATATGCAAGTCTGTAGGCCTGAATACACCCTCAGAAGCCGGTGCCTGCACAGCGGCTCCGGACCCATCCAAGGTAGAGACATCAGCAGGTTCCATAGCTGAAGCATCTCATGGCATACCGGACTCCGAATGGGTCTCAGTAGAGGCCTGCGAATCAGAAGTAGCAGAGGGGCTGCAAAAGTGCCTCACTTAGTACTGACGAACTGGCGACTGGCTTAGGAGAACCGTCGTTGGCAGTTTTGGACCTCGGTGGACTGTCTCGGTCTTTATCTTTGCGTTTTTTTGGAATCCCGGTAGCCGGATGGCTAACCGATGACATTTCTGGATAATTAAACCGAGAACCGAAATATTTAGAGGCAAAAATGTACCGATGACGGATAGTGCGCTGATTACATAAAGCACAAAACCGACAGCAAGGTACATCGTGGTCAGGGCCTAGGTAAGGAATACAGTATGAATGAAAATCTTTATGAGGTATTTGCTTTCCACAAGTAATGCAATTATTAACTTTTACTGACATCGGTAAGGAGCAAGAAAAAGTTTCCCCAACGGGGTACTTAGTTTTAAGTTGAAGACTTCGGTTCTGAAACTCTAAAACAAAAATTTCAGGAGTCGGCCGACCGGCACTTGCGAACTGCTTCTGCTTCGGGCACGGCAAGAAAGACTGATGTAATGGCATCGGCTGCATGTTTTATACCTCTGACGACCTGACGTCATGGAAGAAGGGACAGCAACCAACGCAGGACCCAAGACTTTGTTAATCAGGCCGACTGAGGGCAACCTGCCAGAAGATTACCCTAAATGTAATGACTGCAACAGTGAAACACGAAGAACATCTGGATCTGCCCTCACAATCTCATGATAAAGGTCATTCTTAAAGTTTGCTGCGTTGAGGTTTACTCGACTATGACTGACACTCCATGAGTCAGAAATAGTTACTGAAGAGGCAGATAGGAGGAGAGCAAGCTGTTAGTATAAAGAGTGAACTTAAGTTGATTTAGACTGTTTATGAGGTTGCCAACATAAAAGAGGAGAGGGCAAGACCAAAAAAATCTTCTTCACATGTGGTGGAGCACCAGCAAGGTACCAGGTAATAAAACATGAATGAAGTCTCAGTGCAAAAAAAGGTACTATTGGAAGCCATAATCCATCTCCTAGACCAAACACTCTGTACATTGTTTGAAAATAGAGATGCATTTGCAACCACAACATCATGGTATGGTACCCTTTTACTTCTTTTTAGGCAGGGCACAAGTCCAGGATGCATAGCATTGCAGCCTGTCTCCTGCACTTTTTACTGTAAACAGAGAGCCCCTCTCATCTGTGATGGCCACCAGATGTTGGGGGCTACTGTCATGGCAAGCAGTAACTTTTTATTTGCCACCACCTCAGCTACTGAAGTACTGAACAGGATTCATTTAAACTCTACTGTCCAAATCAGTCCAGGCATATGAGAGAAGACATTCTCAAATTAACAAAAGTCTACTTTCTCTTACAAGGTAGAACTTAGTGCTTCCCACACAATTGCATCAGCTAAACATTGCCAGTACACCCTCTTTACTTGATGTGGTTTCATGGCTTTGTTCAACAATCACACTAGGTGATGAAACTCAGAATAAAATAGTAACTGCTTGAAAGCTCAGTACTTCTCTTGACTTGAGTGTCCACTCTGTGGCTCACTTTGGATGACATGATCAAAAACTCAGTGGAAAACCTTTGGACCAGAGAGATTTACTATAGAGTACACTTATGTGAATACTGGAGTTTGTGCATAATGTTTCTGTAGGACAGCCAATGACTTGCATAAAACTCTAAAAACAATTCACCATGCAGGTTTGATTCACACAAGCTCTTTGCTGCAGCCATACTCCTTATCAAAGTGCTGATGTGGTCCTTAAAGTTTTCCTTCTGAATTATACATTCAGTGAATGGTATCCATATAATGCACTGCAGTCACAGTCTCTAAGTAGTAAAAGCACTCCAAATAGCTTTTCAGTGTATGTGCTCAAGTAAACACGGTTATCCCCTCTGCAATTTGCAGTCCCACTGATGTGACCCAACTATGATTGATATTCTGCTCATCAGCCAGACACTGACTCAGTTAACTATTTTCTTCCCCACTCACATATATCATCAGCCTGTGAGCTGGGGATCATGATGTCAGCCACCACCCTCAGTAGCATTCTGTTCTGTGACAGATTACACTGCGGACATGAGAAGTTTCCACTCTTTGGTTGTTAATATGTTGTGCAATAGTGTGCTGGCACTGCTTAATTCCTTCTGACAAACTATTCATTTTATGGTACAAGTCCTCCTAATGTAGGTGATTCTGAAATAGAGACCAGTACTGACCAACTACTTAGTAAGGTTTTACACAAACTACTAGGTGACAATTACATTAGTCACAACATTTAGTAATGGAGACATTCAGAAGTAAAGAATGATTTTACTCTTGTTTCTGTTGCTTGCCATCTGCTACTGAGGGATAGTGACCATACAATTACCTGCACAAATCCTAGTGAAATATGCTTATTTGCAAATTTTTACTGAAGCTGGCAGTCAGTCTTTGCAATCATTGCTCATACACTCTCAAGAGCTTCTCAACACAATGGGTAAGATCTGGTTCCTTGTTTGTTGATGTACCATACCACTGACACTTTGTCTGTCTGAATCACAACAGTTCTGGGAGGGAGAAAGTCTTGAAAGGCCTGCAATGCCAGCAGAACTGCTCTCATTTCTAGGACATTGATATCCATATTGACCTCTTAAGGAGACCAGGTGCCTTGGACCATCTTAACCAAGAACTGCCTCCCCTCATCTGGGAAGCGTCCGTGGTCACTATGGCTTTGGGCTGAGGAAGAATGAAGGGATGGCCTTGTAATATCTGATCTGAGTAAAAACACCAAAAGAGGTACTTTTTTCCTGCCTGAATTATTCTGATCTGGGTTGATATAGGGTGGTGCAGAGCAGAACACTGAGTTGCTAGGGTCCACAGAAGAATTCTCGTATGATATCTTGCTAATAGAACGAGAACTACTGCAGCAGACATTCACAGCAAGGCTTGTATAACCAACCCAGCTAATTATGAATTATCTTCCTGACTTAAAATCGAATAGTTTGTGGTAAGGGAAGGGAGGCTGTCACTGATACCATGTTGAACAAGACTCCTATGATCACTAATATTTGAAAAGGTTCTAGCTGAGATTATTTTGTGATTGATGGTAATTTCTAGATGAGAGCAAAGTTGGGGTACATAATCTCTTGCTTTTATCAGAAGATGCCTGGTCAGAGCAGTTATGAGCCTGTCATTGAAGTACTGAAAGACCCAGAATCCCTGCAGTCTCAAGTTAGCTGCTACTACTGCCATGTATTTGGTAAACACCCTGGGGGCTGTGGTGAGGCCAAAGGGCAGAGCTCTGAATTGGTAATGACTGGCTCCCAGCCAGAAGCGTAGGAGTCTTCTGGATCATCTGTCATTTTTAGGTGATTAGTAGGCATCCTGAAAATCTATTTAGCACATCCAGTCGCCCTGGCGCAGGAAAGTCAAAATGGACTGAACAGTGACCATGAAGAACTTTGTGTACTGAACTGATTTGTTCAGATTGCTGAAAATCAAAATTGGTCTCCAGTCTGCTTGTTTTCTTTGGCACTAAAAAGCATCTTGAGTAACTTCCGGGCTCTTTCTGGTTGGAAGGGGACCTCTTGGTTGACTTTTTCTAGCAGCCTTTTTACTTTTATTACTGCTACTTTCCTCTGACTGTGTGGAACATTGGGAATTTTGTTTACTGTTAAAGGGGGTGGAAGTTAAGAGTATTATAGAACCTCTAGAAATAATCTTGTGTACCCCATGTATCTTTTGTAAATGTCTAGCCAGGTTCTCTGGTGCAGGGACAGACAACCCCTGACTGCCTCCAGAGATGGACATAGTGGCCTCCTTTCAGGAGCGCTGGTTGGATCGGTCAGAGAAAGTGTCTCTAGATCCTTGATTCTGCAGGCCTCCTCTGCTGCGTGGGTGGAGTCTCCCATTAGAGAGACTCCCTCTGCCCCTGGGGGAACTATCTCCACATATGTCACCGAAAGGACCCTGGGATTTCCTGAACCACATTTTCTGACCACTTCCACTTCATTGATTCCTACAGAAGGTTCTTTGAGGAATTGAAAAATGTATGCCCACTGCAGACAGGGTCTCACCATCTTGCTCACACCTGGATAGTGCGCCTTTACCTTTGGGCCAAACAAAGGACCGCTATCAAAGTGTGCATTGATGGAGGAGGACTTGAAGGGTTCTGCGAAATCACAAGGATGCACCCAAGCACATCTCCTAATGGAAAGGCCTGAACTCGCCGCTCTTGAGGTACCTTCAGCTGCAGGAGAAATGAGCCTCATGGACAAATACAAAATGGACTTTTCAGACACACACTAATGCTCAGTAAAGGTACAAACCCTTTGCTCATTCTAGCATTTTTTTTTTCAGCAGAAAGTAAAACACCATGAATGCGTAAAGACAGTTTGGAAAAAGCTTCGCTAACAGGAATTTAAGTTCATTTTTGTTCATAACACAAATTTTCCACTTGTGCTGCGGCTGCTCTCTGACAACATAAGCAGAAGAAATAATAAACCCATCATTCACTAACTTAATTTATAAAATGTAACCTTAACACTACTATAACATGATGCATATTATCAGCCATTTATTAAATTTAAGCTTTTTTTAATGGGGTAGAAAACTGGCTGAAATTTCTAAAAATAAGCTACTGCTTTATTGTTTATTGCTTTAAAGCCACCTGAAGCTTGTAATGTGATTTTCATTCAAAAGATGATGTAAATTGCATAAATCAAAAACGAGTAATGAATTGCAGGATCATACAATCTTACTGGAACAGAATACAAATGCCAGAAAAATATCACAAATAGTACCTTGAAAGAGATCAGAAGAAAACTGTCCTGCAATATCAGAAGTACTGCTGCTTCGAAGCAGCTGTTGTTCCTGATCTGTTTCAGGACTGCAAGACCCAGCCTCTGTGACAGATGCATTTTCTCCTTGTTGTGCCTCCTCAACATCTACAAACATGAAATGAATGAAGAAGCATTATACATTTAAGTAATTCAGTCAGTTACTTCAATCATATTTTAAGAATTCCTCCTCGACCACCATGTTCTTAGATAAGCAAACTTATCAACATAACAATTTGTTTTCAATTTTAATTACATTAACTTTGAACCTCTGTCCAAACATTAATGGGTGCTATTAGCAAAGTTTTCTCCAACAATCCTTATCAAGTCTATGATGCTTTTCATGAACAGCTATACTCTTTATAATGCTGATGGAAGAAAGCAGGTTAAGGAGGAGGGAGACAGACTCTGCCCCCTTCATTTCCCTTCCAGTCAGAAAGACCAAACGAGAAAAAAAAAAAAAACAGTGCCACTGCCAAAAAAACAACACACATACATCCATATTTAAAAGAGAACACCCAATGTTTTTTTTTTCCTGATGAAATGCTTTTCTTCCCTATAATCCAACAATATGCATGCCACAGACAGAAAAAAGCATCATTTAATAAGTATTCCATTTGTTTTATGTTTGAACTTATTTCTGTTTGCCTTTCTTTCCTGCATTTGTCTCATCATCTGTCACACCACAAAGCCAGTGGCAGGTTACTTATTCTAACTACACAGCCATTAAGAAAACAATGGCTCTTAAACATTTGCATTTAAAGTGCCTTATCAGCCACAGACTGCCAACATCACACCTCAGGTAAACAGTGTGGCCTGGAAGCATGGCCTTCAAATTTTGTTTTCAGTTACAAATGAAAAAAAAAAAACAAATTATACTTTGTTTTTTCTTATTACAAATTAGTTGTCTTTCGTTTAATAAATGGTAAGTGCCACAAAGAAGAAATATTTTCATCTTATGTTTCTTATTTTTGTAAGTACTTGATTTTGTATTTTTTCTGCACTATTTTCTGTTTAAGTGCAAGTTTCTTCTGGTGTTTTGTTGCATCATGTTTGCACTGCACAGAGTGTGCTGTTGAGACAAATGAGCTGGGAAAGGAAGATTAACATCAAAGACTATGTAACTCTGGCTAAAGTATTAAAAACTACGAATGCAACACAAACCATCTCAGCCAAAGTAAAACCCATTGACCACAGCGGACAGATTTCTCGTATTTGCATGGCCGGCCTTAGGCATAGGCGAACTAGGCGCCCGCCTAGGGTGCAGTACAGGCCAACCTCAAAAGGGCACAATTTAATGGAATGATTTCTTAGTTCACATTTCTTTACTTGTTTTCCAATTTTCACCCCCCGCCCATACTGTAGACTAGTAATTGCGCCCTCCCCCACTTCGTAGTACAAGCAAATTTCCACAGTACATAGCACAGCCCCTACTATGTTCTTCCATTCCCTCCCCCTGCATCTATGTGATGAATCTGAGTGGCTACTCATGTTCAGCATTATTTACAGCATCCAATCAGTTATGCTTTCGTACCACTGACGTCCCTGGCTTTCGGTACTTCCTGGTTGTTATCTCTGGACGTGAGTGACTCATCGGCAGTCTGGACTGGTTCTCTGCAGTACGCGAGCTACGCAAACAGCGGTTTTGGCCTTGAGATTTTTGTTTTGTGCCTTCGACCCTCCCTTGCTTGGTTCATCATTGTTGCTTATTTGCTTTTGCTTGGCCAAGGTAAGTCGGGGTCAGGGGAATGATAACAGTAAACTACCGTTCCTTTGAAATTCATTTTTTTAAAGTTCTGTACAGCAGCGGTTATAAAACAATTACATTAATTTGTGCTTGTTGTGATCATTTTCTCCACAGACTTTCTAGGTTCTGATCTTGTTCACTCATCATTCAAAACTTTCGATCTTCTTGTCTCTATCATTTTAGATTTGGTAATTTGGTAAAGTAAAGTAGATCCTATGAAAGATGAAAACAAGTAAAACAAACTGATGTTAATAACTATATCATATGTTGGACAGGTTATGCAAACTTTTGAAATCAGAATGCATACTCTTTTTTATCTTTGCATTATTCATGATCTGCTGTAAAGTAGTTAAGAAAAGAGCTGAGAAATTCTGGAAAAAGAGTAAGCTTATTTGCTTATTTTGAGGTCAGTGTTCTTTTATTTAGTGAAATGTAAAATTTTTGTCTGACTAAAGGGAAAAAATAGTTTTAAGCCTGCTTGAGTTTGTATCTATACTGATACTGTAGTGGGGCATGAGGGGATGCTGCATTTTTTTATGTCATGTTCTTCAGCTGAGTTGCTAAAACAAAATCCTATCTGCTTGAGTTCATAAATTTTGCTGTTGTTCACATGTATTATTTATGCGATATTTATTTCTAAAATTGGGTTATAAGAATTCAAGTCATTTAGTAATTCCTTTGTGACTTTAAAATACTTAACTCTAGCCACAATCACAAATGATTTGCACTTTCTGGCACTTTCAATAATAATGTCATTATTCTGTAGACCATACAGTACTTCTTTCTCACCAGCTGATAAGATCATAAAATCATGTATGTTGGTATCATAACATTAGTAGAAATCATTCTTGCATGTTTGTAAGAAGGCATTAAAATTAGAGCAACAACTTGGAGTTAAAGCATGTTGTCTTTTTAAAACAGAATCATGCCTAGTACTGAATACATGCAGCAACGTTTTTCCTCCCATTTCCATTTCTACATTGGACAATCTACTGTTGATCAAGGGGCTGTAAGTGAAAATATGGAAACAGATATGCAAGGATATAATGCTAAATGTTATTTACAAGACTTCTGCATAGCCATATGGACAATAGCCATTGGTGGTCTGTGCAATTTTTAGCACCACCAGTTGAGTTTAATGGTAGGCAGCAAGGAGAAAGCTATGGAAGGAATGACCATATTAAAACAAAAGCAGATGTCATTCATTAACTAATTTTATAGCATCTGTACTTTGCGTGTGTGTGTGCGTGTGAAACTTGTGTGCATGTTTGTCATACCTGTATTATGGCATGGTTATTGCTAACTTCCAAAGCTGCACTGAACTTCTGTTGTTTTCTGGAGACATTCATTATTTGTGGTGACAATTCTTTTTATTCTGCTTAGTTGAAATCACAGCAAACTTTATTTATTTTTTTCTTCAGGAAAGCACAAAAGATACAAACATATACTTTGTAGTTTGTAGGGTGCAGTAATATGATATTTTTTCAGCTTGAGTAAGTCTGTTAGTCTGTGTGTGAGACTGAAACAGGGATAAAGGTTACAATATACAGCTCTTCCCAAGCACAGAAGGAACACATTATGGTAGCAGTGCTGAACCAGAATGGGGTGGCTTTTCTTTTCAGTGTGTCTGAACTGCAGTGGTGTAGTAGTTTATTCCTTGTTTTTTCCCCACTGTGTGCAGAATCGAGTGTAGGTGGGCTTTTGTAGACAGAGCTGTCAGATTGTCCTCCTATGCCATTATGCCTTTCAATTCATTTGTGAACCTCACACATGGGTAACTACTGATTTGGGAACTAATTCACCATTGTGAATCTGTAGCAGAAGGAGTATATTTGTTTTGGCCATGCACAAGGATCTTATTTAAATGACTGTAAGAATGTCAGCCAGTGCCCATTCTGTTGCAGACTGTGGTTCCTTTAGTTTTCCCACTTTGAGAACATACTTGGTGCAGAATGACCTTTCTTTTACATCACAGCCACAACTAGGGTGAGGCAAAAGAGTGAGTGCTCGGCTGCAAGAAGTTAGGAGATGCAGTTGGTAGGTGCAATGGTGGAGTACAGTACGGGCTTAATAAATGAATGTTGATACAGCATTTATGGGCATGGTTGAAGTGCTAAAGTGCTTAGTGTGTGATTTAAGTAGCATGGCAAGCAGCTTGCTGCAATGTCTGAACATTTGATCTTCAACTTTACGACTTCTTTGCTTGTCAAGTTTGAGGTGTTGGTGTACCAGTTTGGGGGAAATGTACAGGGCGCCAGATAACTGAGCTACATTACTGCTTATCCAGTGCAGATCTGTCATTTTTTGCTGCTCTTGCTATGTCTCTGCTCTATGTGAGAATTACAAATCGGTCTATTATATTGCTGAACAGTTCATCTGCCATTACATGCTGCTTTGATACAATGGGTCGATATCATGTGCTGCAATTTGATTGAAAATTTTTGCTTTATACATTGACTGCCTCTACTTGTTTATTTGCTACCTCATTTGCTTTATACATTGACTGCCTCTACTTGTTTACTTGCTACCTCATTTACTGATATTTGAATCTAATATCAGAACTAGAACCAATTAATTGTGCGTTAATGGATCACCCTTTCCCAGAGTTGTTGCACCTCAGAATACTGTCTTTCATGACTGTAGATAAACTCTTTACACTAGCAACATGCATTTAAACACTGAAAGAAGTGGAGTGGCTTTTGTGGGAGTGACCCATCTGTGGGCGTGGCTCAAATAGCGGTGTTCCTTGAGTATGGTGTGGGTGGGGCTTAAGGGGCACCAGAGCAGTACTTCGCCTAGGGTGCTGTTTCAGCTAAGGCCGGCCCTGCATACTTGAACACTGAACTAGAATTGTTAGATATATGTATATACTATACTGACCACCACAGCATTTATAAGCCTTAACCACAGCTGGCCTTAGGCATAGGCCAACTAGGCAGCCGCCTGGGGCGCCGCTATAGCAGGGGCACTTTTCCAGTATTTAATTGGTGTACGGAGACCAGGATGGGGGCACCAGGTGGTGTGGTGGGGGGTGCCATGGAGCTCTTTTGCCTAGGGCACCAGATGACCTAAGGCCGCTCCTGGCCTCGACATACAATCCCAACCTAAATGTGTCCCTATGTATCATGAGTATTTATTAGGAGGGGATATGTTAGTTTGGAAATTTCTAGAGATTATATGGGGGATATGTTATTTTGGAGTTGCTGTCTATCAGAGACATGGAGCCAGACCTGGGGTGAATTACCAATTTCCCATCCACTGGTCGAGGTTACTTTCAAATAGAGTTCACATGGATGGGGATCCTGTACCAGAGCATGGGGGTCCCCTAAAGAACAATTAGCTCCATCTACATTTTCAAACCTATCACTCAAACTCTCCTTAAAATGCTGTCTCAGAGATAGCCACTAGTGAAAATCAAAGGAAGTAAAGTAATTATGAATGCAGAGTGATGCTGAAGGTCACAAGCAGGCAGTCACAGTACTGCTGTAAGCTGATGACAAAGAAAATCACATTAAATGATCTCACCCTGGGGATTTTTCTCTGTCCCTCTAAAATGACATCAGGGAGGTGAAGGCATTGATTGTAAAAACAAAATCATGCTACCCATGGCAGTCACCTTTCAGGCCATTTTTGGGTATAACAAGTTAGAAAATAACCACCACTTTCTTTGATGCAGAGACATTATTAATGCAGAAAAGTTCAAGATATGGTGAAATACATATGTTTTTTTTTTCAGTTTTTGGGTACAGTTCTCCTTTAAGGGGTGAAGAGGAACAATTCCAGCCCTACTAATTTCTGACCATGAAGATCTGGCATCACTATTTAGTTAAACTTGCACAGACTGTAATATCAGATATGTCTTCTCTCACTGCACTAGTACAAGAAAATTTACTCAAACTGGAGGGAGAAAGATTCTGGAATGAAGACCACTGAGAAATGATGCAAAGACCAGCCTAGTTTTAAATGTACTGTCTGAACAGCACTTAGTAGAAGTAATGGTATTAGATTAAGCTGCTCTATCAATACACATTCTGAACAGACCCTCTCTGAAGCAAGCTGTGGCAGTCACTGATCTCAAAGACAACACTTTCCCTCAAGGTAAGCCTTAATGAAATTAACTAATTATGAAGTAATTTGTCCTGAGTAACAGGTTTTCCATGTGTGTATTCAGCAAAAGAAACATTTCTCCAATATCTGCACTTCTTCTAACAGGATATATCAACAATCTTTTCTTTATTCATAATGACCAGACTGAGATCTGCATGGGCCTGGCTCTGTGACAGAGTGACCAGTACAAAAGTTCAGATGGAGCAATACAGCAAGGCAAAGAACAGGAAACTGTGGCAACTCTGACACAGTCAATGCCAAGGAGTGTTAAGCCAGTGAGTTCCCATATGAAAGGGCAACTGATGATATGGGGTGAAACTGAAGAGAACATGGCATAGGAAGCCGCTCTGGAACTTTCTACAGAATGCCCGAAGGAAATGGCGAACAAAGAATGTACTCTCAGTTTAGAAGAAAATGATTTAAGAGAAGAGTTGCTTGATTTAAAAGAGTAGACATATTAAGATCAGTGAAAGAAATGCATTGCAGAAGGTCAATCAATCTTCTTTCGGCTGTTCCCGTTAGGGGTCGCCACAGCGGATCATTTGTTTCCATTTCTTCCTGTCCTCTGCATCTTGTTCTGTCGCACCAGCCACCTGCATGTCCTCTCTCACCACATCCATAAACCTTATCTTAGGCTTTCCTGTTACCTGGTAGCTTCATCCTTAGCATCTTTTTCCCCAATACACTCAGCATCCCTCCTCAGCACATGTCCAAACCAACATAATCTTGCCTCTCTGGCTTTGTCTCCAAACCTTCCAACCTGGGCTGACCCACTAATATACTTATTTCTGATCCTGTCCACCCTCATCACACCCAGTGCAAATCTTAACATCTTTAACTCTGCCACATCCAACTCTAACTCCTGCCTTTTTGTCAATGCCATTGTCTCCAACCCATATAACATAGCTGGTCTCACTACTCTCTTGTAGACCTTCCCTTTCACTCTTACTGGTACTCGTCTGTCACAAATCACTCCTGACACACTTCTCCACCCACTCCATCCTGTCTGTTATTTTCTTCACCTCTCTTCCACACTCACCATTACTCTGAACTATTGATCCCAAGTATTTAAACTCACCCACCTTCGCCACTTCTACTCCTTGCATCCTCACCATTCCTCTATCCTCCCTCTCATTCACACACATATATTCTTAGTCCTGCTGACCTTCATTCCTCTTCTCTCTAGAGCATATCTCCATCTCTCCAGAGGCCAATAAAATCCAAAAATTATAAATTTGATAAAACAAACTTACACAATAATTAGGACTGCTCATAGAGATTCATGCAATGTAACAGAAGTAAAGATACATTACTGTGCACAAAGTTAATAACAGATAAAGTCCAACCACAAGAACAAAGGGTAGTAAGGGAAAGGACGGGGAGAAATTAAAAGCCATCATGGAAGTATTGAATAGAGAAAACTATAAAGCAATTAAGACGAGAAGAGGGAACAGATCAACAAAAATACTCAAAAACAGACATGATAAAAGCAATGTGCAGTATTATAACAGATCAGGATTCATCGTGCACTGTTGAAATAATAAACTAAAAATATCAGCACAAGCAGAAAAACTTTGCACATACACATATAAGTATAAAGGAAAAGTATAAAACAAGCAATTTACTGATTGCCCAAAAATGTTTTATAGAGAATTGGGAAACAAGGTAAAAGGAATTGAAAGACCACCAAAACACAAAAAAATTGCTACATTTTGAAGAAGTATTTATGAAGATCTTGTGCAACATAAAGATGATAAATGGATAGAAGAAGTAAAAGAAAGAATAAGAAGTTCAAATCTACAGGATTTGAAATGGGATGAAGTAAAAGTCAGAGAGATTGAAACACGGTTAAGAAAAGCCTCTAATTGGAAAACCCAGGCCCAGATGCAGTACCTAACATCTGACTAAAGGTATTAACAGCTTTACAAGAAGATTTAGCCACGAGTAAGAACTGTTTATATGAGCACACCAAACAGACACCAGCCTGGCTAACAACAAGAAAAACAATGCTTCTACTTAAGAGTAAACCTGCAAGCTACCCTAAAATTTATAGACTAATAACTTGTTTTCTGACGACTTATAAACTATACACTAGAATTGATGCCAACAGAGCTTATAATCATTTAAAAGAAAACTCAATTATGGCAAAAGAACAAAAGGGTAATAAAAGAAAGTCATACGGAACAAAGGATCATTTGTTGTTAAATAAAGTCATAGTGGAGAACTGTAAAATGGAAAATAATCCAAGTGTGGCATGGATTGACTACAAAAAAAAAAAAAAAGTTAAGTATTCCACATTCATGGATAAAAGAATGCTTAAAAATATGTAAGATGCACCCTACACTGAAACTACATCACAGTGACCATGAAACAGTGGGAAACCACTCTGCAGTTGAGCCATGACAAAGGACAAATTATTATTCCAGGGATAAAAATCCAAAGGGGATATTCCAGGGTGATTGTCACCGCTGCTCTTTTGCCTTGCCCATAACCCATTAAGCTATCTGCTTAACAGATTAGGTCATGGCTATAATTTGGCTCCAAGAAAGCAACAAAGTGTAAAGACTTCTCATCTTCTCTTTGTTGATGATTTAAAGCTGTATAGCTCATCGGATGAGAAACTGAAAGCACAACTGCAAGTTGTCAAAACTTTTTCAGATAATATAAGAATGTCATTTGGCCTTGATAAATGTGCAAAAACAACCTTTAAAGCAGGAATGCTGCAGCACCAAGAAAACATCAGTTTGGGACAAGAATGTGATGTAAAAGAATTTGAGCAAGAGGGAATGTATAAACACTTGGGAAATTGATGAAGGATCAACAATAAACCATGAACAAATGCAAATAAAACTTAAGGAATGTTTTAGAAGACTTAAATTAATCCTGAAAACAGTGTTGACATCTAGGAACAAAATTCAAGCTATAAACCAATTTGCTGTCCCTGTCCTAACTTACAGTTTTGGAGTGAATGACTGGCCCTAAAATGTGTTGGCTAGATTAGACAGGAAACAAGAAGGATGCTTAGTGCTCAAATTATTTACTCTGCTCCCCTACCCCCATTCCTACCCACCCCCACATTCCTTTGATTTATACTCTCTACCCAAATACAAAACCCAATCAACCTCATCCAGTTACCCTATCCTTGCTCCCTAATCTCAAACAGCCAGATCCTTTTCCCTTTATGCTACACAAGTTTTTACCTATACCCTTTATCAGTTAATATACAAAATGACCAACATTTCCTTCATTCTCTCCTTAAGTATTCCTCTTTCTATACTCACCCATGCAATCTCGCTCTACACCATGCAATTCTATCCATTTTCAACAGTCACATTAACTACTAAACCACAACCCAATTTAAAAGGCTTTTCTAACATCCCATCGTCCATATATATATATATATATATATATATATATATATATATATATATCTACATCTATATATATATATATATATATATATATATATATATATACACACACACACACACATACATACACACACCACTAGGCCAACTCAGAGTTCTCCCCAACAGCAATACACTAAAAATGCTTCTTTACACATTAGTTAGGTCCCCTTCTAAAAACAACTTCTTCACCCATTTTGCAAGTCATCTCCTATTACTATTTCAAAGTGGTGGCATACACCATAATCCTAACCCATCTCACACTCAATGTCATTAATATCCACCAATACCACCCCCTAACACTCAAAACGTATCTATAATGGCAATTAACATTCGGAGTATTTGCAACAAAACTACTGAATTCCATGCATGACTCTCACAGCATAATGCTGACATCATAGCTGTTACAGAAACCTGGCTAAAACCACATATATCTGATACTGCAATAGTTCCAACTGGTTATAGTATTATACATAAAGATAGACATCTAAAGAAAGGGGGGTGTGGCTTTAATCTATCATTTCTCTCTAACCATTTCAACTTTCTCCAAAACCTTTCCAACAGTCGATAACATAGAAATCTTACTAACATCACTACACATTAACAATAGTAAACACCTGTGTATAGCAGTACTATATATTCCACCAGGCTAAAACATCCCTATGCCTGAAAACTTTCTATCATGGACCACTCATAATGTATCCTGTGAAACTATCATTTTAGGCAATACTAACATTAATTGGCAAAATGTATTCTTAAAATCTCCAGATAACTGTATTAATCTCCACAGGTATAAACAACTTGTTTCTGGCCCCACATGAATCCCAAATACAATAATCCAGTATAGGGTGACCTCTGGTTGTTTATCAGACCCACACAAACACTCTAATACAGGTACTCTTCCTGATGTCCTAAGTGACCATTTACCAGCCTATACACTTAGAACTCGTATCAAATACCCAAACATATAGATTAGCTAGAAATCTAACTTCAACTAAATGACTTTCAACAACTCCCTAAAAGCTCAGAATTGGACCCCACTAAAGACGTTACCAATAGAAGAAAGCTGTATTCTATTTTAATAAGATCTTCCTTAACACACTAAATACTTTAGCCCCCTATCAGTTTCAAAAGAATAAAACTCAATCATGATCCTTGGCTCACAAAACCTACAAAACAAATTCTTCTCTCCAGAGACTGGGCCTGAAAACAATGGCGTAAAAACAATCAAGTGAAATCTATTTCAAACAATTGTGCAATAAAGCTAAGGCATTAGTAAAAAATGGCAAACGGAATTACTTTTCACAACTATCTAATCAGAAAAATAACCCAAACAGTCTTTGGAAGTCAGTCAATCCTGAAACTACACAAAACCCATCCCCATATCCTGAGAAAGACCCAGAACAAATAGCCCACATTTTGAATACCCACTTTACAGACACCATTCTCAAACTTGTCAACAGACCCTCAGCAATAACAAGCAATCCCCCTAATATGACAAGCAATTCAAGCTCTATTGGTGATAATTCCAACTTACATCCCTCATTTCACAAAGAAAATACTAGCAATACTCGAGAAATTCCAAAGCTCTCCTTAAAACTGGTACCTCTCTCTCTAATATTCAAACTGCTATCTAAACTTAGAATATGGTCCCCATCTGCCGATAACCTCCCCTTTTGAATACAGTACAGTTTTGTACCTACCATAAATGTAGATGTTCGAGGATTCCCTTGCTGCAGTCCTGACAATTGGGTATAGTCCGCGTCCCAGTCGGCCCGAATACCAGAGTATAAGGCTGACGTCGGTCATGGCGCCTTAGACTGACGTCAGTACGTCAGGGTACTAATGCGCATGACCGACGTCATTTCCTCAGTCTTTTCTTGCCCCAGATGTCAGAAGACCCAAAAGACAAGTCCCAAAACAACCTGCACCAAAAACATGTACAATATATACAGTAATATATACAAAAATATAAGCATGTAAACTCACCTACACAACCACCCTGAAACACAGAGGGGAAGGAGAGAGGGTAAATTGGACTGCAGCAAGGGGATCCTCGAACATCTACATTTATGGTAGGTACAAAACTGTACTATGTTCTTCGCCTTCCTTGCTGCAGTCCTGACAATTGGGTAGAATCCCAAAGCAGAGGTAAGGGAGGCTGGCAAATTATAGAGTAGCAGGAGCTGACAACATGCCTTGTAAAACAGCTGTGGCAAAACCAGCTCTAGTCTTAGAGTACATAGGCAGGTGATAATGCCTAGAGAAAGTATGCACTGAACTCCAAGTAGCTGCCTCCAGAATATCCTTAGTTGCCACCCCCCTGAGAAATGCTGTTGAAGTGGCAGTAGCCCTAGTGGAATGAGGCCTAATCCCAGCTGGAACCTCTTTGCCATGATGGGAATAACAAAATGCAATGCAAAAGCCAATCCACCTAGAAATAGTTTGTTTTGACACAGGCTTGCCCTGTGAACTTAAAGCAAAAGAAACAAGTAACTGCTGAGACTGCCTAAAATCTTTAGTCCTGCTCAAATAGTATCGCAATTGCCTGTGTACATCTAAAGTGTGCAAAATCTTCTCCCCTTTATTTTGAGGATCTGCAAAAAACGTAGGCAAATGAATAGTTTGGTTTAAAGCCACACTAGAAACCACCTTAGGCATAAAGGAAGGATTAGTACGTAATGATACCCTGTCCTTATGGAAAATCAAGAAGGGCTCTACTGCCATAAGGGCCTGCAACTCAGACACCCTTCTTGCAGAAGTAATAGCCAACAGAAAAGCAGTCTTCCATGACAAATATTTCAATTCAGCAGTAGCTGCAGGCTCAAAAGGTTGTAGAGTAAGTTTTTCCAACACAAAATTGAGATCCCAAGCAGGAGTAGGAGCTCTACGTGGGGGTCTTATATTCTTTGCCCTCTAAGAAACTGCTTGAACAAAGGATGCGAAAACAAAGGTGGGTCACAATCATAGTGAGCTGAAATTGCTGCAGCATGAATCTTTATGGAAGAGAAAGACAAACCTTTGTCCAATAATTCAGTAAGATATTGAAGAGCCACACTCAAATTAGGCTCTGAAATCTCCAAATACTTTGCTGTACTCCAAAATAAGAATCTCTTCCATTTTTCTCGTACACTCTCCTAGTACTAGGCCTTCTAGCTTCCATAATCACATTTAAAACTTGTTGAGGAAGCTGAGACCTACCATGCTTCAACACAGAATATGCCAAGCCGTGAGATGAAGAGATTGAAGCTTGACATTGAGCAGATGACCGTCCTTCTGAGATAACAGATGAGGAATCAGAGGTAAAGGCCATGGAGGCTTCTTTACAAGACTCCTTAGAAGTGGGTACCAGTGTTGCCGAGGCCAATCTGGAGCTATCAAAATCATCCTTGGCCTGTCCTGTCTGACCTTTAGTAATACCTTTGGAAGAAGAGGCAGAGGTGGAAAGGCATAGACATGAAGGTTTTTCCAACTGAAAGACAGAGCATCCACTTTCCAAGCTGTGTGATGAAACCCCTTTGTGCAATACTTTGGCAGCTGGTGGTTTAGTGGAGAAGCGAACAGATCTATGTCTGGAGTTCCCCATGACACTGTCAATGTCTGAAATACATGAAGATCCAGTTTCCACTCGTGGGGATCCATGATTTGTCTGCTTAATACATCTGCTAGGGAGTTCTGTGCTCCTGGCAGAAACCTTGCCTGAAGAGTCAGTTGCAGGCTTAACGCAGTCTCCCATAAAATCATTGCTTGCCTGCATAGAGGATAAGAATGTGTTCCCCTTGCTTGTTGATGTACCACATGACAGTTGTGTTGTCTGTCAGAATCAACACCTGCCCTGGAAGAAGTAACTCCTTGAGCCATCAATGCAAACTGGACTGCCAACATCTCCTTCATGTTGATATGTAGATGCTGTAGTCTGGCAGGCCACTTGTCTTGTATCCACTTTCCATTTAGATGAGCTCCCCAAGCAGTATCCGAGGCATCTGTCGTTAAAATCTGACTCGCCTCTGGCCGGGTCACAGAGAGTCCCTTGTTTAGGTGACATTCCTGAGCCCACCACAAGAATTCCATTTGAAGGCAAGGTATTATTTGAATGACAGTGTCCAAATCTTGGCAGTGCTGTGTCCATACATTTTTGAGATACCATTGCAGCTTCCTCATATGCAGTTTGGCATTGGGAAGCACCAGAATACAAGATGCCATGAACCCTAATGCTTGAAGGACTGACCTTGCAGTCAGCACGGACTGATGAGATAGTTGATGGAAGTAAAGTGACAGACTCTTTTGTTTGTCCGGGGTTAAAAGGCCATCTGGGCTGCTGTATTCAGTCTCACACCCAGAAAGCACATGTCTTGAGAGGGTACTAGACTGGACTTTATTTCGTTCACAGAATACCCTAGGCATCTTAGCACTGCTATGACATATTCCAGATGCTGTAGAAGGTGTTCCTTTTCTTGAGCCAGAATCAGGCAGTCGTCCAAGTAAGGATAAATTTGAATGCCTTGAAGCCTGAAGTAAGCTATCACTGGAGCCAGAACCTTTGTGAATACTCTGGGCAGTAGATAAGCCAAAGGGCAATGCAGAGAACTGATAATGAAAATCTCCAGTTCGAAACCGCAAATACTTTCTGCAACTTAGCCTTATGGGCACATGAAGGTAAGCTTCCTTGAGATCCAAAGTTACCATCCAGTGATCCTTGCCCAGCAGAGGTAGCAGTTGCTGTAACGTCAACATCTTGAACTTGGGAATGTCCAGATAAGTGTTGAGGATAGATAAATCCAAAATTGGTCTCCACGTGTTCCCCTTCTTTGGTACTAGGAACAGGCGAGAATAAAATCGAAGCCCCTTTCTGACACAGGGACTGGCTGAATAGCCCCTATCTGGAGTAACTGAGAAACTTGCTTGTGAGCCTCTTTTCTTTGTGGAGGAGGAACATCTGGCATGCCTTTGAAAGGGGCATTGTGTGGAAATAAAATCTGTACCCGTGATGAATGATATCCAGCACCCATCTGTCTTGAGTGATTAAATCCCAATTTTCTTTGAAAAGAGACAATCTTCCTCCCAAAGGAGCTGCCAGACGAGAGTCCACTGGCAGCTGAAAAGGCAGGTCATTGGTTCTGCTTACGAAAGGACTGACCCCTGCCCTCACCAGAAGTCTGAGCAGGTGAACTGTCTGATCTAGGCCTAAGGGCACCTTGACCCCTGCCCCTAGCACGCCTAGACCTACCCCTAGACTGGGAACCATAAGCAGGATATGTCCACCCTTAGCAGGCCAATTTCTACTAAACTTGGAGGCTGCACCTGCAAAAATCTTTAACAGTCTGCATAGACTTAGCTTTGTCCTCCATTTTCTTTAAAACTGCTTCCACAGGCGGTCCAAACAACACATCAGACTGTAAAGGAGCATCCAAAATCCTGGTCTTAACATGCTCAGCTAAATTCTGATCCTTCAACCATGCATGTCTGCGAAGAACAGAACTAGTAGCAGCCACCCTCGAGGAGGCCTGAACAGCATCAAAACCACACTGCAAAGAATGCTTACCCACTTGTTCAGACACATGAACCAAATCCAGCAATTCTTTACACTCAATACCTTCCGCCAAAGCATCCACCTTAGATTTCAATTGTGAAAGGAGATAATTCTGATATTTCAGCATATGAAATTGACAATTCAACGCCCTCATGGCTAGAGTGGAAGAAGTATATACTTTCTTACCCCACCTATCCAAAGCCCTTGCCTCTTTATCAGAGGGTACAGGATTTTTAACCACAGAAGCTTTAACACCTTTAGGCCCCTGAGAAACAGTTTCTGGGTCCGCCTGGGACTCTTAAACAAATACTTATGAGCTTGGGCACCCTATAATACCTATCCGGCTTAACAGGAGCAGGAGGCAAGGAATCAGGGTTCAGAGAAGCCTCTGCAAAAACATCCTCCACCACATTCAGCACAGGAGGAATAGCTAAGGGCCTATGCTGGGGCAAAAACAAGAATTCCTAAGCCTTTTCTGGAGTCAGAGTAATCTTGGCCTTCCCATTTAAAGTGCTCCCTCATGGAGTGAAGAGTCTCTGAAAATGAAAAATCCTCAGGAGGAGAAGCTGAAGGAGTGGAATCATCCACATCAGAATCAGAATAAGTAGGAAACTCTTGCAAGTCTTCCACAGAAGACTCTGAAGCCTGTGAACACTGTTCAAAACTATCAAACTCCTGTTCCACCCTAGGCCTCTTATCAGGTGGGGCCATAGAACCTCTAATCAGAGTAATCAAATCTTCTGCCATTTTAAGCATATGTTTCTTAGGCACAGAGCCGAAATGCTAGGAGAAGCCCTAGAGAAGCTGAATTTGGCCTTCCTCTAAAAGAAGCTTTGGCAACAGAAGGAGAGGCCCTAACTACCTTGGGAAGAGAGGGAAGAACAGTTACCTGAGAAGCCCCTCAGCCTGGCCTACCTCCTGAGAGGGCACATCCTGTAACAGTAAAGTATCTGCCTGAGACTCCATAGAGACTCCTGGCAAAACCTCTGGCTCCCCTGAGCCTTCTAATGGACCGGCGTCCGGGACTGCGGTTCCTCACCCCTAGACTTCACTGTTTTGTCCTTGCGCTTCTTAGATGAAGCAGGCCGGAGCATCCGGCGGCATAGTATAATTGCAACGCTTTCCAAACACTAACCTAGCACAATCAAGCCTCCTCTTAATAGTGCGCTTGTTAAATCTAGCACAAGAGCGGCAACCAACAACGCCGTGCTCAGGCCCTAAACAAGGTATACACAATGTATGATAATCCCTATGCGGTATCTGCTTCCCACAAGAAATACAGTTATTCACTTTTTCTGACATCCGGTTAAATACTGAGGCAAGAAAAACCAAAATGTTCTAACGGGTTACTTAGCCAACTCTGTACTCGGTCTGGAACTCCGCCTTCGGAAAATCTCAGAACGCCAACCTGCACCCGCAAAATTGCTTCTGCATCGGACCATGCGGCAAAAAAGACTGAGGAAATGACGTCGGTCATGCGCATTAGTACCCTGACGTACTGACGTCAGTCTAAGGCGCCATGACCGACGTCAGCCTTATACTCTGGTATTCGGGCCGACTGGGACGCGGACTATACCCAATTGTCAGGACTGCAGCAAGGGAAGACGAAGAACATCTGAAACTTGGTGCAAATGCATTAGCCTATCCCATCAGTATTCTAATTAATACAGCCATCTCTGAATCCACAGTCCCTCAAATTTGGAAGAAATCTATCATAACCCCATTGCATAAGGGTGGAAATACTAACGATTTAACTAACTACCGACTCATTTCCATTCTCTCACCATCATATAAAATACTACAAAGTGTACACATACCCAGCTATTAAAACACCTCAAAGACAACAAGCTCTTGGCCCAAACCCAACATGGTTTCCACCCTGCACATAGTACTACTACAGCCTAATTTTCTTTCACCAATACCCTGAACAAAGCTTTGGACTCTGGTCTACTCACATCAGTAGTTTTATCAGATCTATCCAAAGCTTTTGACACTATATCACATATCAAACTAATCCAACAATTAGAAACATTAGGGTGTACTGAACATACCATTATCTGGTTTACAAGCTACCTGAAAGAAACAGTCAGAGGACAAAACAATCAATCAATCTGGTTACCCTGATTAATAAAGTAGGCATCACCCGGGGTTCCATTCTTGGATCATTACTTTTTAATGTATTTATAAATAATCTCCATACTGTCTCCCTACATAGTTCCCTCATCAATTATGCTGATGATTTACCCTTATATCCCTGGCCAGCAACTTCCCAGATCTCCTCAAAATAACACAAAACATCTTCTCAAACATAGAAATAATGGCTAAACAAAGTTCAATTACAACTTAATCCTAAAAAATCCAAACTCCTAATATTCTCTTCCAAACCACCCCCATAAAAGTTCAAAATCTACTCCCTAAATGATATGGAAGTTGAAGTAGTGAAAACAACTAAACTTCTGTGCATCACTATAGATGATAAACTATCATTCAAACAGCACATTCTTAACACAACCAAAAAAACACACTCAAAACTAGGTAAACTATATAGACAAACTGTATATGGATAAGCCCACAAGTATAAAATGGGCACATTCCCTCCTGCTTCCCTCACTCCTCTATGGCTCCCCCATCTTTACCAATCTTCACGCATCCTTAAACAATAAACTACAATCATGCTATTATAAAATTGCTAAATTTGCTTCTAGACTGCAAAACCGTACTCACCGCTGTCACGCCATTAAAGAAGTAAAATGGTTGGAATTCCCACATTACCTTCAATACATTCAACTAACTCTTGCTCATAAATTAATACACAATCCAAATAACTACCCTTACTACATTATATTGTGCAATCCTACACCTCAGCCTGAAAACGTATTCTATTAATAAACAACTTCTTACCATATACAAACCCAATAAGAGAGCTGGACAAAGCTTATATTCTTACTCCATAGCAAAGCTATGGAATGCCCTACCCCCCCCCCTCCATAACACAAACTGAATCTATGAAAACCTTCAAAGTCACCCTAAAAATCACTTTCTTAATAATCACATCTGTCCTTGTGATCAGACCTTCATACCACCATAAACCAACACCAATGAGTTTACTGACTAAAATACCCCATTTTTAGATCAACTGAAATACTAGTGAACCAACTGTACTTCTGTACCTTTCTCTCAAAGTGTACTAAACAATATTTAATCCTTAAGAAACTTCCACAAGGCAAAAGTATAATCTCTTACATATTGTACAGAATATACTGTGTGTCATGATTGTTTATACTGAATGTCCTTAACAAGTTATCCATTTATATACTGTGTTAAGTTCTACTGTCATTTATTTTAACTGCATAATGACACTGTACTCTGCATATTTCTACCACTAAGAAATGCTATTTACATTTGTATGGTTTCTTATTACTGTAAATCTTATCCTGCTGTATATTTTTGTTTAGCTGTTTGTTTGTTGTAGTAATTTTTAATTTGTTACTGGGGCTTTTCTCAACAGGCCTCTACTGAAAATGGGTTATTCCGACACAGTGGACTTTCCCGGTCAACAAATGTCCATAAATCGATTAAATAAAAAAATAAATATCCTCCATCCACAAGGAGGTATAGGACTCCTTGAAATTGATTACATGTATAGATCTGCAATCATGAGACTGCATACATATCTGCTGACCTCACAAGACCCAAACATAGTGAAAGTTTTGAAACATGAAGAGAATAAATCTAAGATGACTTCCCTTCTTAGTCTAGCAGAAGCACGTCAGCGTCAAGCAGGAATGGAAATCAAACCAGAAGTAGATAAAAGTCAGGCAGCAACTGAATGTGTCACAAAACAGAACATAGGGTGAAGGATCAGATGAGAAGGCAATAAATGTAGAAAATGCATAAAGGTAGCTGCCAAGTATAGAAAACTCCTGGAACAACCTTATGTTAATAAGGATCAAATGGAGGAATGGTTAAGGACAGCCAAATTCAAACCAAAAGATGAAAATTAATATTGGCGGTCCAAGACAGTGGACTACATTGGTTTACAAAGTCCACTGAACATGTGGGAGAAACAGACAAATGTAGGTTTTGTAAAACAGAATTGGAAACAGTCGCACACCTTGTTGCTGGTTGCAACATATTAATGGCAGAAGGACTGTATACGGAAAGGCATAATTATGTGGCAAGACTGTTGCACTGGAGATTGTACAAACATTATAATACTGAAGCAGCTGAAAAACACTGTAAACATAAGCCACAAAGTATCACTGAAAATGAAATTCTACACCACATGGGATCGCCCATTAACAACAGTTAACCAGATATAGTGGTCCATGAAAAGAAGACAAAAGTAGCATTGATCACTGAAATTGCTACACCCAGTGACTACAGTGTTTTGCATACAGAGAGACACAAAGCCATTAAATATCAGGATTTGCAGGCAGAAAGGAGAGCAATGTGGAAGAAATGTACCAATACAGTTCCAACAGTAGTAGGAGCAACAAGTCTTATAAAAAAAAATCTACAATTGTATTTAGATATCTTACCAATACATCTAACTCCATTTCTAATTTGCCAGCGTAATTCATTTATTTCTAAATTAATCTGCCATGGACCACCTAATTCGTCCTGCGGAACCTGCTGAAGTATGGTAAATTTAAAATAATGTTCAGGAAAATCATGTATATGCTTGGCTAATGCATTGGTCAAATCTTTTTTACTAATCGCATATTGATGTTCATAAATGCGTTGTTTTATTTTTCTTTCTGTCTTGCCAATGTAGAACGCGGAACAAACCGGACAACAAGCCGAATAAACTACTGCTTTAGTGTTGCAAGTATATCTATTTTGAACTTTATAGATTTTGTCCCTAATTTTAAGTTGGTGAGATGTATTTAGATGTCTACATTGATGGCAAGCACCACATCTGAACATACCCACTTTATTATTAACTTTGGGTTTAGTTGATGAATACAATAATTCTTTTAAATTAGGACCCCGTCTATAAATAATTTTTGGTTCGTTACTTACCAGGACGACATGTTCTTATTATGGAACGGCCCCAGCGAATATGTCCCTGAATTCATTGATAATATTGATTGATTTATGAACATCAATATGCGATTAGTAAAAAAGATTTGACCAATGCATTAGCCAAGCATATACATGATTTTCCTGAACATTATTTTAAATTTACCATACTTCAGCAGGTTCCGCAGGACGAATTATGAGGTCCATGACAGATTAATTTAGAAATAAATGAATTACGCTGGCAAATTAGAACTGCAGCATACATCTTCCCAGGTCTTAACGAATATATTTCTGTTAAGTGTGTCCTTAAACTCTTAGCCTTGAGGAGATAGTTTGTAACCCAATGTTAATATATATATTTTATATATATTTTTTATATATATATTTTATATATATGTATATTTTCAATATATATATTTTTTATATATATGTATATTTTTAATATATATATTTCTTGAGTTTTGACAATTTTAAGATATATATTATGGGTTTTATGATTCTTAGTAAGTCCCTTTAATAGCTGCATCCAATGTTTCAATAATTTTATTGTTTTTATTGTTCTTAATGATTATGTCGTATTGCAGAGTTAATGTGTTTCTAAGAAAAATAGTTATTGTTAGGTTTTATATTTAATTATCTTATTTGATTATATATTGAATTTTTAGAAGCACATGACAGTTTAATTAATCATGATGAGAATGGTTATAAAACCACACTTTAATTGATATCTTGTTCATCTGAAGAAGGAGAAGCATTGTTTTTTCCGAAAGCGCTCATTAAATTGTTCATCACTTTCCTGCTCCAGCTTGTTTTCGTTATTTTTGTTTTTGGAAATGTAACAAATGCTTGCCTTTGTTCAAAAAATTAGGAAAGAACACTGGAAGATTAATGACCTGATTAACATCAGACTCCGATGCAACCTTTGGCAAAAAGGAAGGACTAACTTGTAAAGAGACGCTATCCTTGTGAAAAACTAAATAAGGAGGCTTAGAAGATAACTCGAAGTTCAGACACTCTTCTGGCAGATGTAATAGCAACTAAGAAAACAGTTTTCCAGGTCAAAAATTTTAAATCAGACTTGGTCAAAGGTTCAAAGGGGGTTGAGACAAGGCCTGAAGTACAGTGTTTAAATCCCAAGGAGTGGTAGGGTCCTTTAAAGGAGGTCTAAGTAAGAAAGCACCTAAGAGAAAGGTTTTGCAAAGCTTGGAGGAAGCTAAGTTACAATTATTTACTCTGATATGAAAGCTGCAAATGGCTGTTTAATTGTACTCTGATAGTTCAGTAACTAGCACCATCATTGAAAATGTTGGCTAAAGTGAAGAACATTTGAAATCAGTGCTGAAATGGGATCAAAGTTTATGCTAAGGGCCCAAAGAACAAATCATTTCCATTTGCTCTTCTAAATCTTTCTAGTGGAAGCTTTATGGGAAGATAATAAAATGTGATGGATGGGAGAGGAGAGCCTGGGCTGTCTAGCAATCAATGGAACTGGAGAAACCATGTGGCTAGCTTGAGGCTTGTTAAGTCTGGGTGAGTCATGCATGTCAGGTGAGACAGAATGTCTGGAGTTGGATCCAGGATCCAGAATCCAAGCAGGATGTAGAAGATGAGGCCAAAGGAAGGGAAAACAAATCTGACAAGGCCAGCAAGGGCAATGAAGACAACTGTACTCTTCAACAGGGATGCTTTCTGTAGAAATCTGCGAATGAGGGGTAATGGGGGATAAGAATAAAGGAGACTGGAGGGCCAAGTGTGAAGAACAACATCTCTCGGTGACTCCCCCCAGTGGGAGGATCAGGGCAAGAACCTGCTGCATTTGTTGTTGAGTGGAGATGCAAAAAGGTCGCAGAACGGTTGACCCCATCAATGGAAAACCCTCTCTGCCATGTTGACATTGAGAGATCACTCGTGTGGCATTAGAATGGATCTGATTATGTTGTCAGCAATCACAAATGGATTTCCCCAGGATGTGCATTGCTGTCTGAAAGCAACTAGAAGAGACTGCCCACTGCCATACTCTCAGCTTCTTGACAAAGAGTCAGATCTGCCCCCCCCCACCCCCTGCTGATGTACCAGGGTACTGATAAACTGTCCATCTGAATCAATGCTAAGAAGATGACTCATCTCCAGCACACTGACATGTGTCTTGGTCTCTTCGGGACATGCCTTGGACTGTCCTTCCCAGGAAATGCCTCCCACCCCACCCCAGATGAGAGGCATAAGTGTTCAATGTGGTCTTGGTTAGAGGGAGAACAAAAGGATGGCCTTTGTGTAGTTGACTGGAGTGGATCCACCGCAGAAGAGTCACCGACAGATGCAAGTTTGAGTAATTCTGACTGGCATGGATAATGGGTGTTGAAGAACAGACCCCTGAGTAACTTGTGTCTACTGATGGATTCTCACATGGAACCTGACCAGTGGTACAAGGGTGTTTGCTGCCACCAAGGAACCCAAGGCTTGAAGTATCAGATGTGCTGGGAATGAAGAATTTTGAACAATCTTTTTGACCTGGAAGGCTGCATTGAGATGAGCACTGATGTGAGTTGAGATTTGTTGCAACTTACATTCACAGATAGAAGCACAGCTGGAGTAAATAGCCCCTTGCGTCCATCAGTTGATGCCTGTTTGGAGCAGTCAAGAGCCAGTCATTCAGATAGGAAATGCTCTGAAACCCAGTGGTCTCACATGAGCTGCTATGGCCACCGTGCTCTTGGTGAACACCATGGGGGCTGTGGTGAGACCAAAGGGCAGTGCTCTAAACTGATGACAGTCTCCCAGCCAGAAGTTTAGGTATCTTCGGACGCGCCTGTTCATTTTGATGTGATAATATGCATCCTGAAGATTTATTGAGCACATCCAGTAGTCTTTGTGCAGAAATGGCACAATGGATTGAAGCGTGACCATCTGGAACTTTGTATACTGAACAGATTGATTTAGTTTGCTAGGATCCAAAATTCAGCAAGTCCCTTGTCTTTTTTTGGCTCCAAAAATATGCTTGAATAAGTTCTGGACTGTCTCTGGTCTGGGTGGACCTCTTGGATGACTTTCTTTCAGCAGCTTTTTTTTTTTTTTTTTATCTCTAGAGTAGCTGCTGCCCTCCGACTGGCTGAAACATAGGGGATTTTCTTTTGAACTGCTGTAGAAGACTGGGAAAAAGGTATAACAACCTCTGGATATTATCCTCCACACCCATAAGTCTTATGTGATGTCTAGTCAGGCTCTCTGGTGCAGTGATAGATTACACCAAACTGCCTCCAGAGGACGACAGCCAGGCCTCCATTCAGGAGTGCTGACAGGATCTCTTGGAGAAAGATTCTCTAGACCCCTAGTTACGCAGACAACCTCTACCATGGGAATGGCTTCCTCCATTTGAGTTCCACCCTCTGCCCCCACTGCAGGAACCATCTCCACATGGATCTTGAAACAGATCCTGGGACTTCTTCAATCACATCCTTCTACCACTTCGTTAATTACTAGAAAAGGACCTTTGAAGGGCAGAGTCTTCCATTCTTGTTTGCACCTACAGTGTGCATCTTTTACCTTGGGGCCAAACAATGAGGTTCCATCAAATGTCACACTGTCAAAAGAAGATTTAAATGGTTCGGCAAAATCACACAAGCATATCGAAGCATGTCTCCTAAACGAAATGCCCACACCCACCGCCCAGGACTGACTTTCAGCAACATGACAGATTAACCTTATGCATGAATTAGATGTAGACTGAAGGGCAGCCTACTGCAAGGAAATGGTATTTCCTTCCTCAGAGGATATTGGGACCCGAAAGAGATTTGGTAAGTTCCTTAATCAAATCTCTCTGAAGTCAGGTAAAATGTGCCAAATAATTCAGTGACCTTAAAGTGAAGGTCATTGATGCATAGACATGCTTCCCAAACCTGTCCAGCACCCTAGATTCTCTTGTTAGGGGGGTAAACGGAGGACGTTTCTTCTGTAGCCTCTTTCTCATGGCTGACGCAACAACCATGGCATCAAAGGGCACCCCTTTACTTCAGTGTAGACGGTCTTTTGGAGGTGCAAGAATTTTGTCTGATCTCATGGGGAATAAACTCAGCAGTGTCCGGTTCCTTCCATACCTGCTGAGAGACCAAATTTATAAGTTCATCAGTGGGTGGAATCACCCAGGAGGTAGATGGGCCAGACCCAAATGCCTCAAGAAACACCGATTCCTCTTGGAAAGGGTTATCAGATCATCAACCATCACTTTGTTTAAGGAGTTTCAAGATGTCTCCTAAGGAGACATCAGATGGTGATATGGGGGACCATTTCCCTGCCACACAATCAGTGTCTTCAGTAACAGACGCTTGTGGGGAGTCCATGTGCCTCCTCTTGCATGTTCTCTTCTGAGGGTCCTCCTTGGCAGGATGCTCTGGGGAGTTATCTGAAGAAAAAATGATATCCTGGTGGGTAGAATGATGGCTGGCTCAGACTGGCTGCCCCGGTGGAGCTGACACCAAACCAAAGGAGATAAAGAAGTCTGATCTGAGAAGCACAGGGTCATCTGATCTCTAGGTATAAAGAGCCTTTTCACTACCGCGAAAGCACAGTGCCTAAGGGAAGCAGAAACAAATGGATCCAACAAAGGACCCTCTCAGATCACTGGCTCACAATATCCCATACACAACCCACATGTACAGGGAGTGGGAAATGAGCTAATATTGATGTCCAAGGTGAAGAGACAGATCTGATAGTTTCGGTGTCAGCACTTCAGCTCAGAGAGTCCTCCGGCTCATAAGTACTCTGAGCCGGACGATTCAGAGAAACTATAGGAGTCGAAGAAAGAATGATCTTCTGATCTGAGGAAGATGCTACCAAGGATTTCGAATCTGATGGCTCCAGAACCGAAGGATGGATGGCAGAAGGTGATATTGAAAAGTGGTGGTGTTCTATGAAGGCTCTCAGGACCCAATGGGGTTGGAGCAGAGAGAACTCCCATTTGAATTTGCATCCTGAGGAACTTCATCACCCTATCCACATCTGTTTTTAATAGATTCCTGGAGGATTGAAGAGAGGAAGCCATTCAAGAGGGCTAGAATATCTTCTGGCTGACTGTTCAAGGAATGGAGATGGTAATCTGGAAGAGACAGGCTCCGAAAGTAAAGGGGGTGTATGGATGCAAGGGGATCTTTCAACTCTTGGCTTCAGATCCAAAAAGGTTGGATCAGACTTTTTCAGAAGTTTAGCTGGTGGCTCTGATGAAGGAGCTGATGCCGAAACAGGACAATCAAGGGATCTTGTGTGTGAATCCTTGTTCCTTTGCATCAGAGTTGCCCTACAACATGTTTCAATGTGTGCAAAAAGGAAATAAGCAGATGACATACAGGACTGCCCTTGAGGGAACACAACACAAAGAACAGAAACACAACAGGACAAGCAGGATGCCTGGTTGAAGTTAGAGTATGCACTAAGAAGCAAGCAGATGAAGTATACAGCAGAGAAGGCAAATAAACGTGAGGAAGCAACGAAAAAAGTACACAAGAGAAAATATAGCTGGTCCCAGGCCATTTGTGCTGACAGATGAAGCCCCAACTACATCCCAGGCAACTCGTGTTTGATTAACTGAAATAACACTGGAAAGGATGGGCAAGGAATGATGAGATAGAGCAGCTGGCATCGGCTTACCCATCCTGGAGATAGGGAGGCATGGCCCACAACACTGTCAACAAGTACTCCAGAATAGATGACTGCTGGAAGAGGCCAATCTTGTGCTATTAAATGGCATATGTGTTTCTGAGTTGGGGATGAAATGGTAGAAGCACTCATCATTTGGGATCCAGGCAGCTACTGTGAGTCACCTAGCCACCTAAGGGAAGGGTTAACAGAGATGAGTAGGGACTGCCACAGGACCAGTACATTGGTCTGCTCCTTAATGCCCATCTCTTGCTGCCAGGGGAACAAATGGGCCAATCAATTCCCTGAATGAGAACGAATAATCAAGAAGGTTTTTGCCACCAGTTTGGTAATGCTTTGCTCTCACCCATGGGGAACAAATGAAATGAGAAGGCGCATGCATGGTCCCAAGAAGAAATTAAACAGAAAAATGATGGTCAATAGATTTAACAATGTATTATAAAATTACACAAACACAGAAATGTACTGAAAAAAGAAGTTATGTACTCACCATAACGTTCCATCTGTGTTGTCTGCTTCAGTCTTCATCAAACCTGTTCCATCTTTAGATCCAACTTAGCCATTAGCAGGCGAAAGCCTTCCGAACTAGAGCTCCTCCTACCCTACCCATATCCCTCGCTCCTCCTAAATACCTTAGAATGAGTTTGCTGCCAACTGTCTTAGCAGAGAGAGTACATATCTTAACAAGACAGCTTAAAAAGGATGCTCAGAAGTTAAAAAAAAAAAAAAAAAACAGGAACAAAGGTTCCTAACACTATCAGGTCCTTCAGATACAAGGAAAGGGGGAAGGAGGGAGGGAAGGTTAATGAAGATTGAAGTTGACAACACAGATGGAACGTTACAGTGAATACATAATTTCTTTATCTGATGTTGTCTGTTCAGTCTTCATCAAACCTGTGGAACAGAGTACCCAGCTACATAGATCTGGGTGGCCTTCATGGAAGGATATTCGGAGTACTGCAGAGCCAAAAGCAGCCCTATTCCTAGAGATATCAAGTTTGTAATGCAAAATAAAAGGTATACAAATTTGCCCACGAAGCAGCCGCACAAATGCCTTCCAAAGAGACCCTAGACAAAAAGCCTGGGACATGGCTATGGACTTCGTGGAATGAGCTCTGACTTGCCTAGGTAAGGGAACATTCTTACAAGAATAAACAAACGAGATACAATCCTGCACCCATCTAGCTATGGTAGCTTTGACAACGGCTTTCCCTTTTTTGGAATCTGAGAAAGTCACAAACAGCTGGTCAGATTTTCTGAAAGATTTTGTCCTATCCAGATAGAAGTGCGTCTATGAATGTCTAAAAGTGCAGCATATATTCTCCCTTATTCTGGAAATTTGGGAAGAATACAGGGAGGTTGATGGACTGATTAACAGTATTTACTGTAGTGACCGAGTAAGAAAGAAGGACTGGTACGTAGAGTAACTCTGTCTTATGAAAGATAAGGTACATGAGTTTGGAAGATGAGGCTTGAAGCTTCAAAGCCCTTTTGGCAGAATTATTGGCCACTAAAAAAGCTATTTTTCAGGATAAAAAATTTAAATCTGCTTTTGCAGCCAGTTCAAAGGGAGGTAAGATCAGTGCTTGGAGAACCATAGTGAGGTCCCACGGACGGGTAGGATCTTTGATAGGTGGACAAAGTAGAAACGTACCTCTGAGAAAAGCTTTGCAAAGCCTAAAAGGAGCTAAGGATCCAGAATTTTCTCCAATATGGAAGTTAGAAATGGCTGCCACTGAACTTTGACAATAGAAAACTGGCCCCAGAGTGAAACATACCAGCTAGGAAATGCAAAACTCCCAGAACAGGTGCCGTGAGTGGGTCAATGTGGTATTGTGGGCCCATATGGAAAACCTTTTCCACTTACTTTCATAAATTTTCCTGAGAGAGGTCTTACGGGAAGAAATCTAAATCTTCTGAACTGGGGCAGAAAGTCTGGAATGTCTGGCTAGACATGATTGGAAATGGAGAAACCGTGCAGTTAATTTCAAGTTATGGACATCCAGATGGAGTTTCCCTGAGAGGGGAGACAGAACATCTGGACAGGGTTCCAGCATCCATGGCAGGCAAATCACATGAGACCATACGAAGGTGAACCAGACTTGTAGAGGCCAGAAGGGAGCAAAGAGGACCACTTTGCTCTTCAACCTGCTTGCTTTCTGAATAAATCTGGGGATCAGCGGAACAGGTGGGAATGCAAAAAGTAGACCGGGGTGCCAAGCATGGACTACAGCATCTCTTGGTGACTGTTCCTGTGGAGGGATCAGGGCAAGGTATCTGCTGAATTTGTTGTTGAGGGGAGAAGCAAGGTTGACCCCATTTGAGGAAAATCTTGTTTGCCACTGATTCAGAGACCACTTGTGGGGCATCAAGAAGACTCTGCTGAGCCTGTCCACCAGTATGTTGTGCTCCCCCTGGAATGTGCGCTGCAATTAGAAAGCAGCTGGTAGAGAGAACCCATTGCCACACACTCACTGCTTCCCGAAATGGGGGTAAGACCAGGTCCCACCTTGTTTGTTGATGTACCACACACCTGACATGTTGTCGGTTTGAATCACAATTGTCCATACAGGAAGAAGGGAGTGGAGTGTTTGCAATGCTAGAAGCACCACCCTCATCTCTAGAATGCTGATACGCAGGTTTGTTTCCTGAGAAGCCCACGCGCTTTGAACTGTCATAGGAAGTTACTAGGCTATTGGCCCTGAGGCCCTTACAAGTCTAGCCAAAAATGTAGTCCATGTTCCAACAAGTCAGCACCTGAAGCCACTGTCCAGCAGGGACACAGATGGAATCCCAGGGGTCTATTTTCTATTCCCCATCTAGTTATCCAGGTTGCGTTTAAATAGAGTTAATGAGGTACTCTGCTTGATGTGGAGAGGGGGGGTCTATTCCACAAAAGAGGGAGTCTCTGGGACACTGTCCTGTCAACAAGTCCAGTTGATGTCACAGACCAGGTTGAGGTCGTATTTGCAGGTTACTCAAATGGAGCTTGACTTGCAGATATGCAGCGGTCCTATCAAGGTGGGGTCTGAGATTGTTTTGTATGCCAGACACAGGTCACCTCTGAGGAGTCTGTAGGAGACTGAGTAGAGGGACAGGGCCTTTAGCCTATCTGTGTAGGGTAGATGTTTGAGGCCCTGGATTCTCCTGGTAAGTAACCTCTGTGGTCTCTCCAGTTGCTGCATGTGCTGTGTGAGGTACATGCCGAAAGCGGCACTGTACTCAATAACAAGTCTTATAAGGGAAGAAAACAGGGATGTTATGACCACCTTGTCCCTGGATGAGATATCCTTACTAATGAGGTGGACCATGTAAGAAAGCTTTCCGTACGATGGAGGCAATACGGTGGTCAAAAGTCAGTTTGCTATCAACCTGGGTGCCTAGGTCCCTCATGACTGATTGCGTGCTTAGGACCTTTTTATTAACGTGATAATTTGTGAGAATGTCACTCTCCCCAAAGGGAATGATGATGCATTTTTTGCCATCAGTTTGAGGCCATGTTTCTGGTACCAGACCCTCTTGGAGGATATCCACATCTCTAGGGGAATTGATGTCAGCACCCAGCTTACAGTCTTCTGCAAACTTGGTCAGCCATAGTCCACTGGTTTTGGCCTGCACCTCAGAAAAGCATATCCTAAATAAGAGAGGCCTCAAGACCAATCCCTGGGGTACACTGCTCATTATGGGTCTACTGCTTGAGATGGCTTCCCTTATTTTGACGAGGGGGGGTTCTATCAGGAGAATGAACAGCTGACCTTGTGCAACTTCTGGGCCGTGAAGCCACCACAAAAGAGAATTTCTGCACACCCACGACAATCTGATAGGCTTATCTAGGGGTTGGTGCAAAAGGGACCATTGAACTGACAACGTCCACTGACGAATTCTCACGTGTAAGTGAGCTGTCAGAAGTAGTATTACTGTTGCGGCCATACAGCCCAAAGCTCTGAGAACAAGATTTGATGGAGGGACTGTAAAAGTTAGCATTTGTCTGATATGCAGCATTAGCAAAAGGATCCTGTCTGGAGGGAAACAGCCCAGGGTTTTGTTTGTGTCCAAACAAGCTCCTATAAATTCTATGGTTTGTACTGGTTGTAATTGTGACTTCTGAAGATTAATAGTGATCCCTAACAATGGAGCCAATTGCAAGAGAAAGTCTTTGGCCTGGATCAGTAGATGCCTGGTTGGTGCGACTAGGAGCCAGTCGTCCAAATAAGGAAACACATGGAATTCCTGCAGTCAAGTGAGCTGCAACTACTGTCACGCATTTGAACACCCTGGGGGCTGTGGAGAGACCAAACGGAAGCAATCGGAATTGGTAGTGGCTGGTTGCCTGCCTGAAACGGAGGTACCTTCTGTAGCACCTGTTAATTTTGATATGACAGTACACATCCTTCAGGTCTATCGAGCACAACCAGTCATCCATCTATAGAAAGGGAAGGATGGACTGAACCGTGACCATCCTGAACTTCATGTTTTTCACTGATTTGTTCAATTAAGTTAGGTCCAGTATGGGTCTGAGGTCCCTTTTTTCTTTGGAACTAAAAAGAACCAGGAGTAAATTCCTGATCCACACTGGTCTGGAGGGACCTCCTGGATGACTCTTTTTTTTTTTTTTTTTTTTTTTAAGCAACTTTGCAATATCTAAAGCTGCTGCCTCCTCACCCATTGGGTGGGTACACTGGAGAGGGTTTGTTTTGGCTTGGGGAGGTGTCAAAAGGGAATGGAATTACCTCTGGATATGATTCCTTGCACCCATCGGCCATTCGTGATAGGTGATCAGGCTTCTAGGTGCAAGGAATAATGTCCCCAGACTGCCTTCAGAGACGGACAGTCAGGAAACCTTTTAGGGATGCTGCAAGGATTTCTCTGAAGGGGTATCCTGAGAGCCTTTGATTTTACAGACTTCCTCTCCCATGTGGGCAGTGTCTACCACTCAAATTATTCCCCACTCTGCTCCTGGGTGAAAAATCTCCCTGAGCATCCTGGAAAGGACCCTGGGACTTTCTCAACCACAACTTCTTTCCCACATGCTGGTTACTGGAAAAAGACCTTTGTGGGGTAGAGAAGCAGATTCCAACAGCAGATGGGGGTCTTTCTGTTCCTCTCGCTGAGAGTGTGTCTCTCATACTGTCAGTCCAAAGAGGGAGGAACCATCACAGGGGGCACTGATGAATAACAACTTAAAGGGTTCTGCAAAGTCACACAGCCACATCCACGCAAGACGTCCAATGGCAATGCCAGAACCGGCCACCCTAGCGGTACCATCTACTGCACAAGAGAGGAGCCTCATGGATGAATTAGAAATGGACTGCAGAGTGGCCATACAGAAGGAGGAAGAGTTCTGCTACTCTGCCATCATGGACTCTGGGCCACAGCTAGAGAGTTCCTTACACATGGCCTTCTGTAGCCTCAAAGTGGGAAAGATAGTTCAATGTTCTGAGGGTGAAGAAGGAAGAACCATAAACTCTTTTTTCCAAATCTGTCCATAGCCCTATACTCCCATTAGGGGGATGCACAGTAGACCTTTCCTGGGCAAGTTCTTTCTTGAGGGTCACCTTAACCACCATGGCCTCTACAGAAATGCCCTTTGTCCAGTGGGGTCTATCCTGGGGGGCACTAAGAATTTTATCAGCACTTTTATGGATCGGCTCTGCAGCATCTGGTTCCTTCCATGCCCTTGCAGACACCAGGTCCACTAGGGGGTCTGCGAGGGGGGACACCCAGAATGTAGATGGGCCAGTCCCAAAGGCCTCCAGGAAAACTGACTGACTCATCCCGGTTGGGATGGGGTTTGGGGCCAACCAACCACCTCTCTGATACAGGATTTCCAAAATGTCTCCAAAGACCCCTCTCCTTCATCGAAGGAAGCATATATCATGAGAGATTCTTCTGTGGAATCTAGGTGTCTCTCCTTTTGCACGTCTTCTTCTGAGGAGCCTCCTCAGTGGGATGTTTTGGGGAGATGTCAGAAGAAACATGGGCTCCCACAAATGGAAGAGACTGGAGACCCTAAGGAGCCAGCTGTCCCAGTGGCAGAAGTGAGGTCTCTGATGAAGAGCTCAAAAAGAGAAGGGGAGGATCTGCTACAGTAGATGCCGGGAATCTCCTAGGAGCGAAGTGGACCTTCTCCATCACCTCAAAGGATGAGGGACTCCTGGAGTCCCGAGGAAACCTGCCCTGCCAGGAAGGCTCAGAAGCAGACCATCCCCGGTCACCAGCTGCTCTCCACTCTGAGGGGGAAGTAGGTGCAAAGCTGTTGAACGCCAAGGCACCATGGGAAAGTGACAGCTCTGAGAACTTCAGGGTTGAAGTCATCCCCCGGACTCGATGACGAGGCTTGAGCTCCGAGACACAGCCGGCACCGAGCGAGTCAGGGAAGCAGTCAGGCTCGAAGTTGAGATGACTATCGGATCAAACAAATCTGCCCCTGGGACTGACTGATCCGGGAGTTCTGAAGTGGTAGGCTGGATCGGAGAAGGAGATACTATTTTACAAGGGGATGTTCTGCTCACGGATCCCATGGGGGATGGAGCTGCAATGACCCCCATCTAGATCTGCATGAGGAGAAATTTCCTCATCAGTCTGTCCACCTCATTCCCTGAAAGACTGAAAGAGGAGACAGAGGGCCTGGAGTGAGGTCTGGGAGAGACATCCAAGGGGATGTACTTTGCACTGAAGGCCTCAGCCCCAGCAAGATGACAGCAGCACAGGGTGAAGGAGTAGGTGCAGAGGTAGGAGCCGAAGGACTCTGCTACAAAGTTCTCGTGCCTTTTTTGGAGGCTCCAAAACAGCTAAAGAAGAGGGGTCCAGCAACCATTTCTAATGGTTCCTGGTCTCCTTAGGTTTCTTGGTGGGGGTCTGAGCCTCTGAGACAGAAGGTATGGCTGGGGGAAGGAGGTGGAATAAGCCCTTTTAAGACCAGCTTTCTCCTTCTATCTGCAATAGACTGGGGAATGAAAGCCCTGAAGATAGAGCACACCACTTTAAGATGTGCAGGCTCCAGACAATAAAAGCACTCCCTGTGGTCATCAGATACAGGGATCTTGTGCCCACAAAAGTTCATGTCTTAAAACCAGCAGGTTTGTCGGACTTCTCCAACGTAGTGAAGAAAAGAAAAAGAAAAGGGTGTGGATGGAAGAAACACATGGCAAGAAAAGGGAACAAACAAAGCTAAAAAGATTTTTTTTGACTAATACAGAAGGCTAGAAAGAAGGGTAGGAATGAAAAGAAATAACAGGTCAACGGCCAACTCATGTATCCACAAAACGAGAGAAAAATAAAACCCACGGAGGAGCTCTAAACAGACCATGATGTGTTGCTGACGCATGGCAAACAAGATCTGCAGTATCTAGGAGGAGTGAGGGATTATGGGCACGGTAGGAGGAGCTTTAGTTCAGAAGCTTTAGCTTGTTAATGGCTGAGCCGGTTCTAAAGACAGAACCAAAACCCACAGGTATGATAAAGAAAGAACAGACAACATCAGATCTGTAGTTTGTACAGTGCACATGAAAGACAACAGACTACTGTGGTGATTTAGTTTTGTTTAAATTATTAAATGCACATGGCAGGTTAAGTACTTCATATTAGTGATGTAGAGTGAGAACAGCTCTCAACCTTCCATCTACAGAATGCTGGAACATTGCCTCTCCTAATGTGCAGCAAACGGGCAAAATGTGGAACATGCACACTAACATCTTACTAACAACTTCAACTACGAAGCTCACATGATGATTAAAATGTGCTACTTTACACATATTAAGCATTCTTTTGATGAATTAATATGATTCAGTATTATTTCCCAATGATATCGGTGAAAAATATTCTTATCACCAAATGTGTGACAGACCCTTTCAAGGTGGAAAAATAAGAAACCTAGACATTTTAAGACTCTAAATGAGGAACATTCCTCGTAATGAGGTACACTTGAGAGGCATGAGAGTGAGATATACACAAAACAGTGAAATGAAAAGCCCCACTAAATGTTTTATACAGTTTTGTGCAATAACCATGCAAACTAAATTAGCTACAGCTCTGAAATGAAAATTTCAAAATTACATACCAAAATTTTATACAAAGCATCCTGACCAACTACACAGGTACTGAATGAAGACATTTTTTATCCGTTTAATATGTCAAAATTTATTATGCTTAATTTACTTCTGCAACCTGATCCTTACCAGCACACTGCAAAGGACTAATTGCAAAAATCACAACTTAAGTTAGGAAACAAACCCAATTATCAATGAAGTCAGTTGACACAAATACAATACAGGCAGTTCCTGTGAATAGCTCCTCTTCAAAGGAAATGTGGCAGAGATTCAAAGTACACACTGACATCACAAAGATTTAGAGTATATTCTGCATGCCTGTGGAAAAATAAAAAGATAATTTGACAGCACACAAAGGTGTCTTGACTGCATCTGTTCTGCTCATTACCCTAGCCTACGAATAAGTTCCCACCACATCCTCAAGGATATTCACCTTTTGTCACTGTACATCAATTCCCTATAATTGACACACACATAGATGTACCAAACCCGCAAAATCTTACAAACATTCATGCCTCGCCAGTACTCACACTCAGGCTGCACTTTCTCCAAGAGGGCCATACCAATCAATCTGGATAAATTTGTGGATACTTGTCTAATATTTAAAGGAAGACTGCTGCACTGTTTAGCAGTTTAGCATGCTGGAGAAGTTTATTCCAGAGGTTTGGGAGGAGCTGGGTTATAAATCTGCCCCTTCATTGTGTTTTATTTATCCGTTGGTAAGGACTGTTGTCCCTGGTTGTGTTGTTGGACTTGTGAAGAAACAGAAGTCCGGGACAACTGGGTCTCTGATGGTGTGATAAGGGGTTCTATGGTGTTCTGCAAGCAGCAAAACATGAAGCTGCTTCAAGGACTTTGACTAGTATTTCTTCTGTCACTCATCGACTGTTTTGTTAAAGTTATCTCTAAGCATTCTCTTGCCTAAAAATGAACTGAATGAAGAGAAAAAATAATAAAGCCATCATAAACATGAAGTTGCTGTTTAATATTTATCATCAAATACTACGTTGTCCTGATCTGGTCCTCACTAATATGGGGCAATGCTGTACAACCCCTGGTGTAAGATCCTCTCTGGTAAGATCACACCACAGAATGATCTTTAAAAGTAAAAATACAACCCGGATTCTCAGCTAAGCCTGGAAAGTTCAGAAACTACTCTTAAGGCTAACCTCCTACTATTTTGTGATAACCTGACAAAATTTCAAGCCCCCATAAACCATGACAACACTGCTGCCTAGGTGGAACTGTTCACAGAAACCCTATAGAAGCATGTTAATAGCTGCATACAGGCAGCTGTACCCACCAGGAATAAGTACAAAATTAACTCAAAAAACAAGCCACCCTGGTGGAATCACATCATCAACAGGCTGTATAACCGAAGGAAAAAATTCATGGCAAAAATTAGGAGGTGTAGCACCAAGCAAGATAAAAGCAGTCTCATCAAACTACACAAGCAACTCAGACAAAAAATAAGTCTACCAAAGCCAAATCTGAGGTAAATTTGGCCATCTCAGGCCAACAAGCACAAGGCATTATTTACTTATGTCTGCATCCACAAAAAGAAAAACACAATTGTGTGCAGAGCTCATGCTTAATGGAACAACCTACATTGAGCCAGAAAATATAGCTAAGCTACTGGCAGTCAAATTCAACTAAAATGTTATCCCGCTCTCCCCATCAACCTCCTCTCAGGAAATGCCATCAAATACAACTCTCCCTACTATCACTAGGGAACAGGTCCTCCATACTCTCTCTAAGGCCAAGAGCACTGCATCTGTAAGCCCAGACAATATCACAGGTACCTTTCTAAATAACATGAAACTTTACATATCACAGCCTCTGATATCACTACTTAAACAAAGCTTCCAAACAGGCTTCATGCCTAACAAATGGAGAACAGCCACAGTTATTCCTCTGCACAAAGTTGGAACATCTACAGACCCTGGAAACTACAGACCCATAAATCTCACTAGTCTCACATGGAAAGCCATGGAAAGAATAACCATGCAAATGATCAACAATGACATAGGAAAACTTCAGACACTGGATTCAACCCAGTCTGGTTTCGTCAAAGGCAGGTCATACCTACTCAACTTGGTGGAATTCTTTGAGGTCACCAAAGCAATGGATAAGGGCAGAACAGTTCACATTGTCTACTTTCACCTGGCCAAGGCAATCAACACAATACTCCACTTTGGTATAAAGCCTTATGTCACCTGGTGGATAGGGAGCTGGCTCACAGACAGGACCCAGGAAGTTAGTGGAGCCCCTCAGGGAGGACCCAGGAAGTTAGTGGAGCCCCTCAGGGATCAGTCCTAGAATTGCTCCTTTTTAGCATATACTTTTCTGAAGTCAAGGCCAATGTCAAGGGCCTCTGGCCGACCAAATTTTCAGATGACTGCAAATTAAGAGAAGTCAAAGAATTCCCCACAAACACTAATGTTCTCCAGGAAGGGCTGATACAGACAACTTGTGTCAGAATCATGGTCTAAAACTAAATGCCAAGAAATGCACAACAGTTACTTACATAGTGCTCCTCTGGATTTTGGGAACACTTAAAAACAGTTTCACAACTCATATTTTAGGAAACAAAATTGGCTTATGCTCATATAACATTACACTACCTGGCATTTCACATACCATTTTATGAGGTTCTGAACCCTTTGGCGTATGGAAGGAGTAGAATGTTTTTGAAGACTTGACAAATAACCAAAAAAATGGCAAGAAGCTCCATCTGTCAAGTTACCCAAGTCATGAAATCTACTGCAGCCACAACAGTTCCCCAAATTAAAAGTATTCCAAAGGTCTCATTTGAAAAGACCAAGAGGAGCCAATGTTTCATAGTCAAGATGCCATGCATGAGAAAAGCCCTGACCCTGCTTGCACAGCACACAAAGGGGACATCAGATCATAGCAGTACACTGCCTTCAGCACGTGATCATTCTTACTTAACCTGTCAACAAAGGACACCATTTATTTCAACAGAGATAAAATAGAAGTTATGTTCTTACCATAACGTTCCATGTTAGTTGTCTTCTTCTCGCCTTCTTTCTTGCTGGATGGGTTCGGAGCCGACCTCGGCTCTGACTCGGCCACTCTAAAAGCTCGAGAGTTGGTTCCACCGGCTCGAGGCTCCCCTTATATCCCACAATGCTAGGCGGTATTACCTCAGATCTCATTTGTAAGCTAGGCCCAGCCAATAATAAATCCAGAACTACTGGAAAAGGGAAAAACCCACCTCTATAAAAAGAAAGGAAGAAGGTGACCTGAAACCTGATGAAGGAATATATGCATAGTATAGCATATACATATATACAACAGAGGTGGTAGAAAGAGAGGTCACAATCAAACTCCTCTAGGTCTGTCCAGGCTAGGGGGAAGGAGGGTGGGGCCTTAAGAAAGAAGCGAGAAGAAGACAACTAACATGGAACGTTATGGTAAGAACATAACTTCTATATGTTAAGTTGTCTATCTCGCCTTCATTCTTGCTGGATGGGACCGCGTCCCTAGCACCTTGTCCCGGGTGGCCTATCGGAACAGACTCTTGAGTACAGTGGAACCAAAATTAGCTCTATGTCTAGAAGCTAAA
Organism: Protopterus annectens; assembly: GCF_019279795.1. Lineage (NCBI taxonomy): Eukaryota > Metazoa > Chordata > Ceratodontiformes > Protopteridae > Protopterus > Protopterus annectens. The sequence goes on from NC_056727.1 coordinate 473,279,895, forward strand.
TCCAACTTATAATGAGAAATGAAAGTGTGAGGAGTAGCCCATGTAGCTGCTGCACAAATGGTATCAATAGGCAGCCTGTCTTGGAAAGCTATAGAAGTAGCCAAAGCTCTAGTCGAATGAGCCTTAGGTTTGTTAGGCAACTTTTGGTGTCTAATTTCATACACAAAGGAAATCAGGGATGTAAGCCATCTGGAGAGTGATACCTTCGAAACTGAAAGGCCCTTTCTGCCTTCTGCATAAGAGACAAACAACTGGTCAGTTTTCCTGATCTGTTTGGTCCTATCCAAATAATACCTTAATTGACGATGAACGTCTAGCCAATGCAATTTTGTTCAGACCTGTTAGAAAAGTTAGGAAAAACACAGGGAGGTCAATGTTTTGATTTAGATTTGCCGTAGAGGCTACTTTAGGTAAAAAGGATGGATTGGTTCGCAAGGATACCCTATCCTTATGAAACAACAGATACGGTGGTCGACTGCTGAGTGCATGAAGCTCTGAGACCCTTCTAGCTGAAGTAATGGCTATCAGAAAGAGAGTCTTCCAGGATAGCAATTTCAGTGAACAGGAAGCTGCAGGTTCAAAAGGGGGAAGAATCAAGGATGTGAGAACTAAATTAAGGTCCCAAGAAGGAGGAGGATTTCTTATAGGAGGCTTAAGAAGAAAAACTCCCTTCAAGAAACCTTTGCAAAGCTTGTGAGACATGATGGCAGAATCTGAGATGCCTACATGAAAGTTAGATATAGCTGCCAATTGAACTTTAAGAGTAGAAGGAGATGAACCTGCATGGAAAAGTTCAGCTAGAAAATCAAGGACTATTTGGAATGAGCAGTGAAAGGATCTATGTCCCTTCCTTGAGCCCAATAGGCGAAACATTTCCACTTACTAAGATAAATCTTCCGAGTGGAAGATTTATGGGAAGCTATCAAAATATCTCAAACAGAGCGAGATATTTGAGGAAGCCTGGCTAAGGTTGGAATTGGAGGAACCAAGCAGTGAGGTTCAGAGAGGGGAGGGAGCGATGTAACTGACCCGACTGATGGATCAAAAGATCTGGAACTAGGTCCAGATGCCAGGGTTGCTCCAACAGAAATTGATGTAGAAAGGGGAACCAAACCTGTCGAGGCCAGTAAGGAGCAATGAGGATCAATGAGGCCTTCTGAGCGATAGCTTTCTGTATCGCTTGAGAGATTAGTGGGACGGGAGGGAATGCATACAGAAGTCCCCGGGGCCAAACTTGGACTAGAGCGTCTCTGCTGGGCTGGCCTGGTAAAGGGAAGAGGGTGAAATAATCTTTGCACTTGCTGTTTTGGGGAGTAGCAAAAAGGTCGCAGCAAGGCTGACCCCACTTGAGAAAAATTTTCTCCAAGATAGAATCTTTCAGAGACCACTCGTGAGGCATGAGAATAGCTCTGCTCAACTTGTCCGCGATAAGATTGGACTTCCCGGGGATGTGCATTGCTATCAGAAACCGCTGAGAAGAAATCGCCCATTGCCACAGTCTGAGTGCTTCTCGACATAGGGGGTAGGACCTGGTTCCACCTTGTTTGTTGATATACCACACTACAGACATGTTGTCCGTCTGAATTGCTATCGTTCCCAAGGGAAGAGAGTCTTGAAGGGCTTGCAACGCTAAAAGCACTGCTCTCATCTCTAGAACATTTATATGCAAGTGGCGTTCGTCTGGTTGCCATATGCCCTGGACTGTTCTGCCCTGATAATGCCCCCCCCACCCGATCAGGGAGGCGTCCGTTGTCAGAGTAGCAACCGGAGGGGGAAGGACAAAGGGTCTTCCTAGGAAGAGCTGGGGGGAAGAAATCCACCAAAGAAGATGGTTCTTGCATGCTTGCGTAATCACAATGGTGTGGGACATCGGAAGTTGTTGGTACGACCATTGTGTGAAGAGCATCCATTGAAGGATTCTCATGTGCAATCTGGCTAAAAGAAGTAGAGGGATAGCAGCCGCCATAATTCCCAGTACTTTTAGAACTAGTCTGACTTTGACTCTGTTGCTGTGGAAGAGAAGGGAGACCAGTTTGTGTATGTCTGCTATCCTTTGATCTGTGAGTCTCGCAGACATGTTGACTGTGTCTAGATTTGCGCCTATGAAGGTAATAGCACAACAAGGCGACAAAACAAACTTTTCGCAATTTATTGAGATACCTAACTTTTGAAAAATGCGAAAGGTGTAGTCTCTGGCAAGTAGAAGAAGATGCTTGGTAGGAGCTGTGAGGAGCCAGTCGTCTAAGTATGGAAACACCTGGAATCCTTGACGTCTCAGGTGAGAGGCAACCACTGCCATGCATTTGGTAAACACCCGGGGGGCTGTGGTGAGTCCAAAGGGCAGGGCTCTGAATTGAAAATGACTGGTTCCCAGCCTGAAGCGGAGAAATCTCCTGGAGCGTCTGTTCATTTTTATATGATAGTACTCATCCTGGAGGTCTATAGAGCACATCCAGTTTTCCTTTCCCAATAGGGGTAGGATGGATTGTAGCGTGACCATCCGAAATCTTGTTTTCTTGACAGACTTGTTCAAGATACTGAGATCCAAAATGGGTCTCCAGTCCACTGTTTTCTTTGGAACCAAAAAGAACTTGGAGTAGATTCCGGATCCTTGCTGGTCTGCTGGCACTGGCTGAATGGCTCTTTTTGCAAGCAACTTTGATATTTCCAACGCTGCTTGATCCCTTTGAGCGGGTGGAACATCTGGAAGGGATTTTTTTTGATTGATTTGGAATGCGGAAGAACGGAATGGAATAGCCTTCGGAAATGATGGACTGTACCCACTTGTCTTGAGTTAGGGATCGCCAGGCTTCTGGGTACAGTGATAATCTTCCCCCGACTACGAACGAAGGTGGACAGTCGGGCAACACCTCAGGGATGCTGGAAGGGCTTATCGGAAAAGGTTTCTCGATTGCCCTGGATCTGCGGACCCCGCCTCTAGGGCGGCGTCTACCATTATTGTTCCCCTCTGCCTCTAGAGGGAACCGACTCTGTGCATCAGGCAAAGCCCTTGAGATTGTTTATGGAACCACATTTTCCACTTTTCTGGCCTTTGGGGTAAGGTCTAGAAGGAGTAGAAAACGGACTCGACGGCAGAAAGAGTTTTGCCATCTGTCTCGCACCTTGTCAAGGTTTCTTTCACTTGAGGACCAAAAGGGACGATCCATCAAACGGGAATTAGTGAAAGACGTTTTAAAGGGGTGCGCAAAATTGCACAGCCGCATCCAGGCATGCCGGCGTAAGGCCACACCTGTCCCTGTGGCTCTGCTCGCTCCATCAGCCGCATATGAAAGAAGGCGCATGGAGGAGTTCGCTATAGAATTTAGGGTAGCCAGCTGAGTGTTCATCTTATTCTGAAAACCCGCAGCTGTAGGATCCTTTAACATCTCACTCGCTTCCTTGATCAAGTCTCTTTGAAGACGAGTGAAATGACAGAGGTAGTTCAGCGAACGCATAGCAAAGGTCGCTGACGAAAACATCCGCTTCCCGTACCTGTCCATAGACCTAGATTCCTTGTTAGGAGGATGGGCAGGCACCGAAGGATCAGCTAGCTCCTTCTTAGTGGCGGCAGCTACCACCATAGCATCCACAGAAACTCCCTTAGTCAGAAATTGCTTATCTACTGGTGCTGTGATAAACTTTGAAGGTCTCCTGGGGGTGGGGTCCACAGAGTCAGGAGCCGTCCAAGCCTTTTTAGCTACCACCTGCATGAGGGAGTCAAAGGGGGGGGACACCCAGGAGGTGGAAGGGCGAGAGCCAAACAGATTCATCCTCCGAAGGGTTAAGGGCTGGCCAATTTCCCCTCTGTTTCAGGATCTCTAGAATGTCTGCAAAGGAGACATCTTCAGAAGGGGAACGGGGGGAACCCTCGGAATCCTCTAAATCCGTGTCAGAGTTGACAGACTCAGGTGAGTCTATGTGCTTCCTCTTGCACTTTCTCTTCCTAGGGGCTCCCCTGCCAATTCAGGAGAGGCCTCGGAAGAGGATGAGATCCCCACAGGGGATTCTTGAGGAGCTGGCTCTCTGCGGTCTGGGATGAGGGAGTGAGCAGACATAACCTGAGGCACCGAAGAGGGAGGGACGGACGGAGCCGACTGTGGAGTTGAACCGGGTTCCAACACACTCCGCATGACCTCGAAGGCACCCCTGTCAGGCAGAGCCAAAGGTCCCCGCTCCGAAAAGCTGAAAACCTCCCTCGGCACCGACAGCGATGGCTCCGAGGCCGATGTCGGAGCCGAACTCACCAGCGCCGAAGCACCGAGAGGGAGAGCGGGGTCGGACAAGGGTCCGATGCCACTCACCCCCTCGGAGCCGACGAGGGAAGTCCGGCGCCGAGATTCTTCTAAGGAAGAAATCGGAGCCGACGATGGGGCCGAAGACAATTGTATCGGCTCCGACGCTACCACAGTCTCGGTTCAGCGCCTGCCCGAGCTCAAAGGAGTCAGAGGAGGAACATTTTGAGAGATAGGGTTAAGCATCGACTGATGAGTCGGGCTCTGAAGCATTTGGGCCAGTGCCTCGGACTTAAGAAGTCGACTCACTACCCTCTGAAGGTCATGGTCAGAAAGCCTCGATGACCTAGAGGAGTGAGATCTATGGCTCCGTTCAGACAGCAAGGGAGATGCTGGAGCCGAATGAACGGAGCCAAGGGACGGTGACCTGGACCTCTTCCTAGATGTCGGTTCCGATGGTCTGATCGGAGCCGACTCAGATATTTCCAATACCTCGGCTCCAGCTGGAGCCGAGGGAACCACTGAAGTAGAAGTTCGAGTCTCATCGGCTCCAGCCAGAGCCGATGTTGTAGTAGACTTCGATGACAGGTGTCGACTCAGTAGCTGGAGTCAAAGACCTAGAAGCCTTAGAAGGTTTGCCCGAAGAAACAGTCGGGGGACCCTCAGGCTTTAGCAAGCCCCGTAAAATGAGCTTGTTCTTTCTTTCCTGCAGGACTCTAGGGCTGAAGCCATGGCATACAGCACAAGAGTCCTGCAGGTGTAAAGGTCCCAGGCAGTACACACAAGAAGTGTGACCGTCTGTCAGAGACATTTTCTGACAGCACGAGTCACACTTCTTGAAGCCTGAGACCTTCGAATCCTTGGACATTTCAAGGTACAAGTGCAACCACACACAAACACAAACACACCGATTACACTATACACTAAATAACAGTAACTTAAACTAAATAAAATTATTTTAGTTTTATAAAGTCCCTACAGAAAACACATACACTCCAAGGGGATGGGAGGGCCCGAAGGCCTAAGGGAAGAACATATAAGTTGTTGTGGTAAAAAAAGATAAAGAACAAGGAGGAAGGGATAAAAATCCTTTAAGGTAAGGGGATACTGAATGGAAAACTAATTTAAAGGGTTTTAATAAACTTTTTTAAACTATTTCCTACACTAACCTGAAGCCGGTGAAGCAACACGTCTCGATAGCTGTAGCGGCAAACGAGATCTGAGGTAATACCGCCTAGCATTATGGGATATAAGGGGAGCCTCGAGCCGGTGGAACCAACTCTCGAGCTTTTAGAGTGGCCGAGTCGGAGCCGAGGTCGGCTCCGAACCCATCCAGCAAGAAAGAAGGCGAGATAGACAACTTAACATCACATGGTACTAGGGACAGTGACAGCTCTATGTGCCCCAGTGCTAGCCATTCTAACATACTCCACAGTCTTGGCATGGGATAAAATCTTCTAATAGATGCTGTTTTATATTCAGAATACCACCTCTTGGTTATTTTTTCATTTTCAGGTAATCCAAACCTATTTTAGCAACTGTCATGACTTCACAAGACTTAATCCAAATGGCAAGATGAGTAACACCTGGTGAGACAATGAAGCAAACTCATTCTTCCACAACTTGCATGCAGTGCGATTTATGTGCAAGTCAACACATATGGTACACAATAAAGGAGTATTTGTCCCTTACAATTTCATCATCATCATCATCTATTACCCATTCTGACTCGCACATCTCCACGCATGTAGTCAGAGAACTGGAATACCTTGGTTGATGTTGTTTTAGTACTGTTAGTTCAGTTGGAAATCTGAAACTTATTTTATAATCTGAATATAATGCACCAGACTGCCACAACTAAAATCTGATTAATTCAAACTAAGATTATAGTATTAAGATGATTACCAGGTGACAAGTTCCTCTGTACCAAAACTAACTGACAAAAGATCCTACTGCCTAGTTTGTAAAAGCTTTCCATGGTCTTTCAAAATAAAACAAGTCTGCATGCATTTTCATTTGTGTGTTGGGAGTGGGGGATGAGTTACTGAACAGTTCTAGCTTTTGCTTGCTACACAAATGAACTAGGCAGCTATGTTTGTCAACTTTCAAAAGACAAATCAGCCTTTGGAAATCTCTATCACCTGCAGCCTGTGTTATACTTACCAGCTATACAATTTTTGAAAGAGAAAGGAAAGGAAAGCAAATACATTAAGGCAAATTCAAAGAAAAGATACGGAAATGAGAAAGTTTTAAGTACAGTACCTGAAAGTCTGTGAGAGCAAGAAGTGTAAGATATACCAGGTAAGAGAGAGCTGACTGTGTGAAGAAGTGAAGGTACACTTTTAGCTGCTGGCAAAGCCTCATAAAGGTGAACGCAGTTGCTGATAGACTGGCTTCGCTTAGCTTTTGCAGGAAAAAAAGCAGGGAAAAAATAAGTATCAGTTAAGCATGAAGACAACATTCATGTTACAAAATAGTTATCTATTTTCTAGTTTAAATGAGAAAATGCCACACAAAGCAAGGAGTGAAAATGTTATTAATGAAAAAGCAGGGAAGTCATACAAAGCAACAAATGCCTTTAATTACACTATTCTTAGGCTAATAACACTGATAAAAGAAATAATTAAATAGTAAGATATTGTCCCCGTCAACAGCTGTGTAATAAATATTCTAACATGCATTTCAGACCATACTTACCGGAGAAGAAAATTATGTGGCATTTCCTCTCAATTATGTGATTCTGCAAAATTGTCCCCACAAACAGAGCATTGTTAAAGTCAAAGGGGACAGTCTCTCTTTTGGGAGTAGTTTTAATCTTAATCCAGGACCTGGAAATCTCCAGGAATGGAATAGGTGGTATTGCTGTGGAGGTTTGGAAGCTAGGAGAGAAAAAAACTGAAAAAGATCTAGAAGGTTTTGTTTAACTGTATTTTAAGAGGAGAAGTACCAACATCCTGGAAAAAATGGTAGTAGCTGTAATACCTAAAGAGGGCAAAGGTCCATCAGATCCAGCTTCATACAGGCCCATTTCAATACTAATCATGATTATAAAGTGTTTATGTCTATAATGGAAAAAACAATGGCAAAATGATGCCAAAATTGATAGCTATGGATCAATGTGGTTTTGTGGAGGGGTGGCAAACATTTGACAACATTAACAGAACAGTGATGATCCAGAAAATATCACTGTTTTTGGTAGGTCTTGATGTAGAGAAAGCATTTGACAGAGTGAGCTGGGATTTTATGAGCAGAGCAATGGGAGCATTTGCATTCCTTAAAAAAAAATTATATGAGGGATCAGAGGCGCAAATTAAAGTGGCCTGTGTCCTTTCTGACAAGCTCTGCTTGAGCAGAGGAACTAGGCAGGGGCATACCTCTCAACCTCTTAGAGCAGGAAATCTGGACAAACCCATAACGAAATGGTGGGACAAAGGACCAAAAATAGGGACATTTTTAAATATTGCTCTTAAAAATGTAGAAATGAGATAGAATACCAGGTTTTGCATTATCATGAGTTTTCTGAAAGGTATGAAGTCTGAAACTGAAACTCAAATGTCTGTCATTATTTTCTAACTTCAATTTTTAATGATTTGCCACTAATTTGCCAGAAAAACACAAATTTTATGAAAAACGGACTAAAAATTTGAGAAAAAAATCTGGACATTCTGCAAAAATCTGTACAGTTGAGAGGTATAAGCAGGGGTGGCCTCTCTCCCCTTTGTTTGCATTTATATTGAGAACTGGCAAAGAAAACAAGGGACTCAGAAATTCAAGAATATAGTTGGTATAGTAGTCAAGAGAAGCTGGCTCTATTTGCAAATGACATTATTTTATACCTGACAAAACCAGAAAGGGACATTACAGTGCTGTGGAACATATGACTGAGAATTCCAAACCTTTTCATGACACAAAATGAATGAAGCCAAAACAAAAGCAATAGCAGTAAATTATGTACCCACATTCAAATTGATTCAGCAATATCCATACTTATGGTGACATGATAAAAATGAAGTACTTAAGGGTATGTATTAAAAATGATACTGATGTGGCAGCTAAAGACATGTGGTAAGAGACCAAACAAAAGATAATACAAAAATTGAGAAAATGGAAGCTCTGCTATATGGACACTGACAGTAAGATACAAGTAGTTAAAATGTTTTAGTCCCTTTCGTCTTATATACAGATCAGCATATTTTTATCAACCAGAGGAGAAATTGTGGATCTACAATAAATAAACTCTATAATAAAAGGAAAAAAATTGCTGTCCAGGACCAAGAAGGAGCAGGTGCTTAATTGGAAGCAATGTCTCCTTAGCCTGAGCAAGCAAATAAGAGCACTAGTGCAATCCTCCAAAGCAAACTTCGAGTCCAAACTGGCCACATCTACTAAAGACAATCATAAGGCCTTCTTCACATATATCCGCAATATCAAGGGAAGCTCCCAGATCTGCTCAGAACTGGTGGTCAAGGACACCACATACACAAACGCTGTAGATATAGCCAACCTGCTGGCAGACAGGTCAGTGAAAACTTCACTCCTCTGTCCCTCCATCAGTAAAACAGGACATCTCCAGTACCAGCCCCCTTCCCCTTATTTCTAGGGAGCAAGTCATCACTGCCCTCACAAAGGCAAAAAATACAGCCTCCATGGGACCTGATAACATCTCAGGCTGTGTCCTACATGAACTCAGGCAGGAACGTGCAGCACCATTAGGCATCCTATTCAACCAAAGCCTGAGTAGTGGCTTCTTCCCAGCTGAGTGGAGGACAGCTACCGTCATCCCTTTGCACAAAGATGGAGCAATCACAGATCCAGGAAATTATAGACCCATCAGCCTCTGCAAGGCAATGGAGCAGATTATCATGGACCTCATTAACAAGGACACTGGCAACCTCCAGACACTTAATCCCACACAGTTTGATTTTGTCAAGGGGAAGTCATGCCTGTTAAATCTAGTCAACTTCTTTGAGACAGTCACCAAGTCCACAGGTGAGGGGAAGACGGCGCACACCGCCTATACTGACCTGGCCAAAGCCTTCGAAACTATTCCCCATTCAGCTATAATATATAAACTTTCTCAACTAGGCATCAATCCATATGTTACTAGATGGGTAGCAAATTGGCTCTCTGATAGAACCCACCTAGTAAAAATAAGGAAGCCACCTCAAGTAGTAGACCCATAACAAGTGGTGTACCCCAGGGATTGGTCTTGGGGTCTCTGCTGTTTGGGATATATTTCTCTGAGGTGCAGGCCAAATCTAGTGGGCTATGGCTGTCCAAGTTTGCAGTTGACTGCAAGCTGGGTGCTGTCAGAAAGTCCCCTAGTGATGTGGACATTCTCCAAGAGGGTCTCACCTAAACAAATGACTGGTGCCAAAAACATGGCCTCAAACTGAATGCCAAAAAATGCATCATCATCATCCCTTTTGGGGAGAGTGATGTCCCCACAAATTATCACATTGATAAGGTACTAAGCATGCAATCAGTCATGAGGGACTTGGGCACCCAGGTTGATAGCAAACTGACTTTTGATGACCATATTGCCTCAGTTGTACAGAAAGCTTTCTACATGGCCCACCTCATTAGTAAGGGTATCTCATCCAGGGGACAAGGTGGTCATAACATACCTGTATTCATCCCTTATAAGACCCATTATTGAGTACAATGCCCCTTTCGGCATGTACCTCACAAAGCACATGCAACAGATGGAGAGACCACAGAGGTTCCTCACCTGGAGAATCCAGGGCGTCAAACATCTACCTTACACAGATAGGCTAAAAGCCCTGTCCCTCTACTCAGTCTCCTATAGACTCCTCAGAGGTGACCTCTGTCCAGCACACAAAGCAATTTCAGACCCTGCCCTGATGGGGATGCTGCATATCCGCAAGTTGAGTAACCTGCACGCACAACCTCAAGTTGGTCTGTGATATCAACAGGACTTGTTAGCGGGACAGATTTGTGCCCCAGATAATCTCCCTTTTGTGGAATAGACTCTCTCTCCAAGTAAAGCAGAGTACCTCATTATACCTTTTTAAGTGCAACCTGGATAAATGGATGGGGAACAGAAAATACACCCCTGGGATTCCACCCATGTCCCTGCTGGACAGTGGCATAGGGTGCTGACTTGATGGAATATGGGGTAAATTCTTGGCTAGGCTTGTAAGGGCCTCAGGGCCAGTAGCCTAGTAACTTCCTATGATCCTACGATTAATAAAGAGTTGAAAGATTTTATCTGGGGGGGGGGGGAATGGCAAGAGTCAAGTGGGATAAGCTTATACTTCCAACAGAATAGGGCAGACTGGGATTATCGGATTTGAAGGGGTATTTCAGAGCAACACAGTTAAGGCTCCTATACATAGAACAAGCAGAAAACTATAACTCAAAATAGAAAGAAATGATAAAGAAACGGGGGAAGTTCAAGTAACAGGGAGAGAGTGGGATTTTGGATGCAAACCTTTAAGGAGAACAACAATAATCATACAGAATATTATATTCATAAAGTAGCAGAAGGTATTCCAAGAACTAAGCCAATACAGGAATGGAGAAAGGAGATTCTGCCAAGATGGGTGCCAGCAATTAGGGATACAGACAATAAACAAGACGGGGAAGGAGTATATTAAAGAAAACTTGCAAAGGAACCAAGGTATTGGTAGCAAACTACTAGACAGGGAAATGTAAAATAATGGGAAGATGCTAAGAACTTATTTGGATTGCAGGTTACAGATTGCCTTCCATATCAAGGATCAATATCAGAGTACAGGAAATGAGAAAGAAATAGGGGTGTCCTAAATGAAAGATCAGCACAGGTGGAGTCCTTAGTAGAATCTAGAACAGAAGTGGTAATTAAGAAAGGAATAATTAGTACAGCATATAAAATATTGCATGATAACTATAAGAATCAATCAGAAGAGGTTTGGAAGAATTGGGAAGAGAGACTGGATAAGCAAGTCACACAGAAAATGGGGGATAATATGTAGGTCTGCCAAATATGCAATAAAATCCAGAAGATTTAGGATCTCTGCCTGGAAGTGTTTACATAGATATTTTTATACCCCAAGCAGGTTCCTAAGAATATTTCCTCGGGGAGATCGCAAATGTTGGAGATGTGATGGGGAAGAAAGAGGTAACTGAGAACATATTTTCTGGGAGTGTAATGAGGTGGCTGACTTTAAAGATTCCCTGCAGACTGCTTTGTCAGAGATGCTAGGTGAGCAAACTGGAGTGACTAGGGAAAGAGTTTTGAGCTATGATACAGAGTTGGAATGGCCTAGACATAGTAAGGCCTTGCTGAGCCTAATTATGATGGCTGCCAAAAGACAATAACTAGAAAATAAATGGAAATCAAAGTCTAAACCAACTTTACTAGAAGTAACAAAAACAGTGACATAGATAAAACAACTAGAATTGGGATCTTTAGAAAGGGGTAGTAGTAAATTACACAGAAAAAATAGGAAATTTGGGACCACTACATTCAGAGGAGGAATGATGTTTAAAAGAAGGCAGGAACTGAATGAGCTATGCAATGGTTGACTGAATGACTGGATATATTAAAAGTGATGTATAATGTTTGAAGCTACAGTTGTGTTGGCATGGTTTTTGTAATGTCTGCAACTGAGATTGCACTTATATCAATGTAAGACTGTGTCACACATGATAATTTAATAAAGATGTTTCTTGTATAAAAAAAAATCCAGGACCTGGAAAGAACTTGTGGAAATGTTTCTAAAGGTTCCAAGCTGTATAAGCAAACTTGAGTTGCACACGTAACCTTTTGTTCCAATAAACAAAACAAACACATTTAAAATGTTAATGTATACAAAATCACAAACGTTAACAAAAATATGCAAAAGCAAATAAAAAAAAAAAAGTTTTGTACTCACCATAACAATGCATTTCTGTTGTCCATTTTCATTCTTCCACAACTGATGGATCTCACATCCGGCTCATCCTATTTCTCTAGATTCATGGATCCAACTTTCAAGCTCCTCCTGTTACCCAAAATGCCCCACTAACCTACCATACTTCAGATCCAGTTTGCTGCCGTCAGTAATAATGACTTATAATGGAGCTCAAACAAGAAACAATTGATTCCCAAGAAATATCCCTTAAGTAGTCTCCAGGAAGAGAGTTTAGGAGGGCAGGAAGTTGTGAAAGAAAGAAAATGGACAACACAGATGCATCATTATGGTGAGCACATAACTTTTGTATCTGATGTTGTCATTTTCATTTGTTCCTTAACTGATGGGACAGAGTCCCCAGCTAGATGAACCCTAGGTGGTCTTTATGGAAGGATATTTTGAAGTACTGTGGAGCCAAAAGCAGCTCTGTTCCTCGAAATCAAATCCAACTTGTAATGAGCAATAAAAGTATGAGCATTGGACCATGTGGCAGCCAGACAAATGTCATCTATGGAAGCCCTTGACCAAAAAGCTGAAGTGGCCATAGACCTCGTGGAATGTGCTCTAGGGGGCTTAGATAAAGACAAGCCTCTCTGTTTATAAACAAGGGAGATGCAATCAGTCAACCATTTGTTTAAAGTACCCTTGGAAACTGCCATACCCAATCTGTTATGTGAAAAGGATACAAACAATTGGTCAAATTTGCTGAAATCTTTTGTCCAATGAAGATAAAATCGAAGCTGACTGTGCACATCCAAATGATACATTATGTATTCACCTTTGTTGGAAAATTTTGGGAAGAAATCCGGAAGGTTAATGACCTGATTAATGGCCGACTCAGAAGCCACCTTAGGTAAAAAAAAAAAAAAAAAAAAAAAGAAGGATTGGTACTTAAGGAAACCCTATCCTTATGAAAAATCAAATATGGAGACTTGGCGGAAACAGCCTAGAGTTCAGACACTCGTCTAGCTGCAATAATAGCAACTAGAAGAAGTGTCTTCCAGACAATAACTTAAGGTTTGACTAGGCTGAAAAGATCAGTTGGCATAACAGTTAAGGTCTTTGCCACCTATACACAAGGTTCCATCCTGACCTCCAGCCAATGTCTGTTTGGAGTCTTTATGTTCTCCCTGTGTCTCTGTGGGTTCCACTTACTTCTGGTAAACATGCAGAGTTTCCATCTCAAACTCATCAAAGAATGGAGCTGTGGGCAGCAGCAGCAGACTCTACATGGTCCCCTATATGGGGAAGAGTTGTACAGATAAACTGTTTTGGGCATCTACTGTGGTGCGGTATCGTCAAGATAGAACACGGATCACAGACTGACACGTCAGGGACCCATGCTAATGGTAGGAGGGGTGTATATGCCCCTGTTGGCCAGTTGTGCCCTCCATAAACCCCAGCAGCCCTGGGTCAACAAGCTACTGGTTGGAATCCAGTTGCTCAGCCTGGTTACCTGGGATAGCTCTGTTGTGTGAAATCTGGACATAAAACCAATCAACCTGACAAACATGAACTAAGAACTGCTACACTCAATGTAGGTTCATTGACAGAACATTGACTGGAAGTAGGTGACATGATGGCACAGAGAAGGCTGGATATCCTATGTATCCAAGAGATAAGATGGAAGGGCAGTACTGTAGAGCCACTTGGCTTGGGATCTAGAGTCTACTACTCAAGAGGAGGACAGGCTTAAGGAGAAGGGACGTCAGAATGAAGAGGTCGAAAAGAGAACCAGAGGGGCTGCAGCCAACAGGCATACAGTGTCAAATGTAGCATATGACAAAGAAGCAGAAAAGTAAGATGCAGAAAATAGTGGTGTGACCAGTACTACTGTATGGTACAAAAACCTGGGCAGTAAAGGCACAGCATATGAGGAAGCTAGATGTGATGGAAATGAAGTGCCTGAGATGGCTAGTAGGATGCACACTGAGTCAGAAGCCAAAGTAGCTCCAATTGCAGAACATATCAAAGAGAACAGAATATGGTGGTTCAGGCACATGTAGAAAAGCAGAAGATAATCTGGTGAAGAAAATTTGGGACAAACAAAAAGTAGGTAAGAGGAAACTACGGCATCCAGCAAAGAGGTAAATGGATTTTGTGAGTGAAGATCTGTGACAGTCAGGCATGAGTGTCGAAGAAGGCAGGAGTGTAGCATTGAACTGAGAGAGATGGTGACAGCTAACATGATACTTTGATCCCATGTAGAAAATGGGAAAACGGGGGCTGATGATGACTGGATGAAGGTTCAAATGGACTTTGATTCAGACTTTGAAGCAAGACAGTTAAATCCCATGTAGGAGTGGGGTCCCTGTCTGGGATCCTAATTAAAAAGGTGCCTTTCAGAACAGTCCTGCACATTTTAGAAGAAGCCACAGAAGAGTAGTTTTTGCTTGAATGAAAACTGGAAAGGGCAGCCAAATGAACTTTGATGGCTGAGAATCTATCCCCTCACTGAACAGGGATGTTAAAAAAAATCTAGGATAGTGGAAACTGAGATGGAAAAAGTATCCAAAACCCTTCTGAAAGGACCAGATAGAACATCTCTTCCACTTACTTTCAAAAATGTTGCTAGTAGAAACCTTTTGAGAAGACATGACAATATGCTGGACAGGGGGAGGCCTGAGGTTTCTAGCCATCACTGGAACTGGAGAAACCATGGAGTTAACTTGAAGCCGGGTCATGCCCGTTGGATTAAACTGGAGGTCTGGGCTGGGGTCCAGTATCCAGAGCAGATACAGATGATGAGGCCATAGGAAGGGAAATCAAATTTGACGAGGCCAAAAAGGTACATCGAGGATAACTCTGCTCCTTAACCAGTAAGCTTTCTGTAGGAATTTGTAGAGTTGAAGTAAAGGGGGTAAGCACAGAGGAGACAGGAGATCCAACTGTGAATTACAGCTTCTCTCAGTGACTCTCCCAGAGAGGTGATCAGGAAGAACAACATGCTGCACTTGTTGGGTGGGGGGGTGAAGAGATCACAACTTGGCTGGTCTCATCAATGGGAAATTTTCTACTCCACTTTGACACTGACAGACCACTAAGTGAGGCATCATAATGAACCTGCTTAGTCTGTCTCCAAGCACTTTGTCTTTCCCCAGAATATACATTGCAATGACAAAGCAACCGGAAGAGGTCAGCCACTGTCACACACTCATTGCCTTGCTACACAGATGGTAAGATCTGGATCCCACACATTTGTTGATTCAAACAGATATACTGTCCATTTGGACTGCACTCATCCAGGAGGGTAGAGCAGCATGAAAGGCTTGCAGTGCTAGGAGGACGGCTCTCATCTCCAGGATATTAATATGCGATGTGGCCGACCATGTAACTTGGACTGCCTATCCCAAGAAATGTCCCCACGTTTGGGAGATGTCCATGGTTACTGTAGCTACCAGCAGAAACAGATAGATGGCCATGACAAACTTTGTCTGAACGAATCCACCAGAGAAGGTGTTCCTTGCAAATGTTTGTAATCCTGACTGGTACTTACAAGGGTTGTTGAAGAACAGCCACTGTACAAAGAATCCACAAATGAAATCTGGCTAGTAGAAAGTAAAATTGCGTAAAATCTTACCATAATGGTAGATGTTGTTCCCTACATTGTTGCAGTATTCTTTACATTAGAGACCCTCGTCAAGGGCAGCCTGACGTCCGGCCAGTATACCAAAGCTTTTAGGTTGCCTTTTATTTTGCTGTATGCCACAAGTATGCTCCTTGTGTAGCACAGGGCATAAAGGTGACATCCAGACATACCATCCTCAGAACAGAGAGCCTCAACAGGAATGCCAATTCAAAAAAAAGAGGTAATAATACATCCAGAAGAGAAATGGGCCAGGGGGCGGAGGGAGCGTGTGAATATGGCAAGTGTGAAAATAAGAACATCTATCATTATGGTAAAATTTTACACAACTGCACTATGTCATTCCATTTCACTGTTGCAGTATTCTTTAGATTATGGAGAGTGCCAAAGCTCAGGAAAAAACTTGGGAGGAGGAAGGATCAGCAGAGCCCTCTAGGAAGCCATGAAGGATGGCCCTAGCAAAAGCAGCTCCAACTCTGGACAGTCCCTCCAACTTGTAGTGCTTGATAAATGCATGTACAGAAGTACAGGTAGCTGCCTCAGAAATAGAGTTAGTATCCAAAGCCCTGAAAAAAGCACCAGAAGAAGCCACAACTCTAGTAGAATGAGCCTTAACAGAACACGGATGGCTCTTACCATGAAAGGAATAACAAAAAGAAATAGCTTTTGAGATCCCAGAAGAAATAGTCTGCCTGGATAAAGGTAATCATACGGACCTAGGATGAAAGGAAACAAAGAGCTCATCAGATTTCCTAATAGACTTATCCAAATAAAATTAGAGTTGCACATCCAACATGTACAGCACCTTCTCACTGTCAGATTGCAGAGAAGGGAAAAAAAGTGGGTAAATGAACAGATTGAGTAAAGGACAACTCATTCACTGCCTTGGGCATAAAAGAAGGATTAGTATGCAAGGACACCCTGCCCTTATGCCTTATGACAGACCAAAAAAGGACAAAAAGCCATAACGGCTTGAAGCTCAGACACCCAGCTGGCATATGTAAGAGCTAACAAAAGTACATTCTTTCCAAGAGTAATGTCACAATAAATCTAAAGCTGCAGGCTCAAAAGGAGCCAGGGTAAATTTTTCCAAAACAAAATTAAGATCTCAGGGAGGAAGAACAAGCTTCCTGAGAGGCCTAATATGAAGGACACCTTTTAGGAATTGTTTAGACTCAAATGTAGAAGCCAAAGGAGGAAATAAAGGCAGACAAGCAGAGATAGCTGATAAATGAGGTTTAATAGAAGAATAAGCCAACACAGCATCGAGCAATTCACACAGATAACAGAGAACCAAACGAGTATCCACAGAAAGCGGATCCAGGTTTCGAGAAAGACACCAAACAGAAAACCTCTTCCATTTGGATAAATAGGATTTCCTAGTATTGGGTTTCTTGGCCTCCTGCAGGACCCTAAGCATGCCCTCAAAAAAAAAAAAAAAATTCTATTTGGAATCAAAATCCCATTACCCACAGTGTCAGCTGAAGAATGGACAGGTGGGGGATGGATGAAAGATCCCTTATCTTGTGCGAGTAGGTCCATCCCTTGATGAAACTTGTGATGATTACCCTTGGCTAAATGCAGAAGAAGAGGGAGCCAATGCTGTTTCGGCCAAAAGGGGGTCGCCAACAACATTTTGGGAGCATCCTGTTGAATTCTGAACAGGACTTTTGGAATGAGCAGAAGGGGAGGGAATGCATAAAGAAACACCCCCTTCCAAAAAAAAAGACAAAGTGCCCATCTTCCAAACCAGAGGACCTGGGACTCTGGCATAAAACAGGAAGTTGTCTGTTCAGAGGAGACAAAATCTATTGAAAGAGAACCCCCACTGGTTGACAATGTCCAGAAATCCATTCATGGGATTGAGTTAAGGACCTGCTCAGAGCGTCTGCCACAAGGTTACAACCTGAGGGAATGTAAACTTCCTGAAGAGTCACTTCATACTGGACAGCAAGATCAC
Organism: Protopterus annectens; assembly: GCF_019279795.1. NCBI lineage: Eukaryota > Metazoa > Chordata > Ceratodontiformes > Protopteridae > Protopterus > Protopterus annectens. The sequence continues at coordinate 473,297,571 of NC_056727.1, forward strand.
ACACCAGGAGTGCCAACTGGCAAAGAAGTTAAGATCTTGTTCCCTCATTTGTTTACATACCACATCATTGTGGTACTGTCTATACATACCTTGAGAGCTCCTGGAGAGAGAAGAGGATGAAAAGCCAGAAGTACCAGCAGAACAGCTCTCATCTCGTTGCCACTGATGTGGTCTTTCTGTTGAAGAGGCAACCACACCCCCTGTACCTTTAGGGGGCGTAAAGCTGCTTCCCATCCCACATCTGAAGCATCTGTGAACAGCTCCTGAGAGGGAAGAGGGGGATGAAAAGGGAGCCCTGGATTCAGAGACAACTGCTGGATCCACCAGTGAAGTTCCTCCTTGAGACAAGGTAGAAGAGGAACTACAAATTCTAGATGTGCATGTTGAAGCCAAACTTGACTTCAGAAACCACTACTGTTGAGTGTATGTATCTGAACTGTAACTGTTTGCAGCAGTATTGCCCCAGTACAGAGCTCAGCCACGTGTTCTCTAAGCAGCCTGTTTCCAGCTAGAATCCCTTTCTCCACGTTGCCCCCCCCCATTTCTGTTCATTCCTTTTTTTCTGCTATTCTCTGGTTCCACCACAGTGACATTGTAAGGTTTTGCCACTAGGTGGCAGTGCTATCCCTCTTTTCTCATTTCAGCTACCAAACCAACCTAACTACCCTTTCTCCTGTGTATTCCTCACACTTTGCCCTACTACACTAGATATACTACAAAAGTTAGATTTCTCTCTGAAATCTTCTTTGTTTCACCCTAGTTTATCCTAGACTTTTGCATTAATTAAATAATTAAACTTCTATCTAGCTGATATTCCATCACGTATAGTATCCCATAGTAAACCCTTTAGTGGCTCACAATATCTCTTACTCTAAGTCTTTTTAGTACCTTTTTCTATACCTTTCTCTAACTACTCTTACTTCCCTTTACCCTTATCTTATGCCTAACACTCAATTTCTTCGCAATGACTGATTGTTCTTTTTTCCCTTACCTTGACCTCTATCTCCTCCTACCGGCTCTTTCCTGCTCCGTTCGCCCTGCTCCCCTACCCCCATTCCCACCCACCCCCAGTGCAGTTAAACTTATACCTGCTAAACCCTCCCATCAGAGACAACACACTCATTCCACCAATCAGGTGACACCAACAATTCCCCACTTAAATAAACAACACACCCTTATCTCAAACTCCCTCCAACTGCACCTTTGTCTTAGGAGGGGTGGGGTGTGTTAGACCTATCACTAATAGTTGCATAAAATAGGAACAACTAAAACACACAATGTTCTTCCTACATCCAAAAATAGCACTCTACATAGTAACTATGCTTCTCCTTCTCTCATTTTTCATACTCACATCCTACCACACACAACTAGAAGATTTCACCAGCTCAACTCAGGGGCAAACCAACACTATAACCAATTCACTAAGACTAAAACACTTCCCACTATCTCCACACGACCTTGCCCCAACCCATCGATATTCCTACATAAGTAATAAAACAATCAATAAAATTTTCCCTTACTCATCCCAAAATCAAAATAAAATACTACATAAACTACTTAAGCTCTACCTAATTCTATCCCAAAAACTCACTTGCTGCGGTGATATATATCCTAACCCAGGACCCACCTGTTCTCCTCATACAAACCTAAACCAATCAAATCCTCTCAACAACAGGACAAACCACTCTCATCTATTCTTAAACATAAATGTTAGAAGTATACTTAGCAAAGTTCAAGACCTCCATCCCCTATTGGCTTTTTATAAACCAGATTTAGCCATACTCACAGAAACCTGGCTTAAACCAGAACATCACAATAATGAAATTACACCCCCTGGCTACAATATTACATGGAAGGAAAGAACAGGGAAAAAAGGAGGAGGTGCAGCCATAATGTATCAAAATCATCTTATATTGGAACAAGTTAGCTACTCCCCCCTAGAAGTTAATGATACTGAACTCATTATTGCTAAATTAAAAATAAATTCTAACAAACATATAGTTGTAGCAGGTGTCTACATCCCACCAGGAAACAACATTGTCACCATGGAGACCCTTTTATCCTGGATGGCTACCTCCCACCCACAAGAGACCATACTCCTAGGAGATTTTAACATAGACTGGACCAACTGTACCAAATACAACCCCTCTACCCATATTAATCTTCATAGGTTTACACAAATCATAGACACCCCAACTAGATTCGATAAAAAATCTAATCGTCATTCCATCTTAGACTGGATACTTCTGTCTGACCCCTCCTTCGCGCACCAATCAGGCTGCCTACCAGACAGCTTGAGTGACCACCAACCAACATATCTTATTAGGAATAAATCCCAGCATTCTAGCCAATCCACTCTTAGAATAGTTCATAACAAAAAGAACTTCAAAGCTAAGGACCTAAACAACAAACTCAAACACTAATTGGTCCCCCCTAAAACATCTACCCCTTGATGAAGCTGTAGATTACTTTAACTCCACCTTTCTCAATGTCCTGAGCCATTATGCAACAGCCCAAACTATCAGACTTAAAACAAACTATGCCCCCTGGTTAACAAAAGAGACTAAAGCCTTAATGAAAGATAGAGACAGAGCCTGGGCTCAATATCATCAACTGAGAACCACTATCTCAAAACAAAACTATTCTGCACTCCGTAATAAGACCAAACAACTCATTAAACTTGGTAAAGCCAAATACTACAAAACTTTACAAGAAAGACACACTAATAACCCACCAAAATTCTGGGCCTCTAAATAAATTACTGCACCCAGGTAAAACCAGCACTCCCACACCTATATTACCAACCAACAATGAGGATACCCCAACACAATTCAATAAATTCTTTACTGAAACAGTACAAGCTCTCTCTAATTCCCTAAATAGCACCACCAACCCCATCCTTTCTCTAACCCCCACTACCCCTACTAAAAAACAGTCTCCATCTAGCTTCTCCTTGTCTCCAGCACCCACTCTCAACTTATTACTAAACTCCTCAAAAAATTAAAACCTACCACACTATCTGCTGACAAACTCCCAGCTGATTTTCTTCAATTATCAGCTGAAACCATATCCTACCCTGTATCTATCCTCATAAACAGATCCATATCTGAATGTAAAGTACCTAACCTGTAGAAAATATCTCATATTATTCCACTCCACAAAGGTGGCAACTCCCTTGAACTGACCAACTACCGCCCAATTGCAATTTTATCACCTTTATCAAAAATTTTAGAAAGGGTAATACATTCCCAGCTAATGCAATACCTCCTAAAAATAGCCTTATATCAACATCCCAACATGGTTTTTGGTCTTTCCATAGTACCACAACAGCCTTACTGTTTTATACCAGTATAGTCAATTCCCACAGAAACAAAGGCCTTTTTTGTATCTTCTGTATTCTTAGACTTATCTAAAGCCTTTGATATGGTCAACCACAACATACTTCTCAAAACTCTCTCTACCTTCAACATAAACTCTGTCACCATATTGTGGTTCAATATCTATTTATCTGGCCGACAACAAGCAGTGCTTTGGCAGGACCAACTATTCCCCCCCTTCTACCTGTAACTATAGGAGTTCCACAAGGGTCAATACTTGGGCCTCTACTTTTCTCTTTATATACAAATCAGATAGCAGCTTCCTCTCCCTCTGCCTCTATAGTGCAATATGCAGACGACACCACCATCATATGTGCCGCTCCAACCTTAAGCAAACTTCAAACAATAACACAGGATAACTTTACTTTGGCTGAAACATGGTTTTCTAGCATTAAACTTCTACTAAACCCTAAAAAAACAAAACGTATTCTCTTCAGTCCTGGTAGATCCTCTCCAACAAATGTTGATTTCACCATAAAATCTAGGGACAACACCACTATCACCCCAACAACACACACCAAACTCCTAGGAGTAGTAATTGACAACAATCTCAAATTTGACATACACATAGCACAAACAATCAAAAAAGTAAACAAAAAACTGTGTCTCCTGTATAGGAACAGGCAATTCATGACCAGCTATACCAAAGCCGTTGTCGCAAGAACTCACCTGTTATCCACCCTACCGTATGCCTCCCCAATCCTGACTAATCTTCGCCAAAGTGAACAAAAAATTGCATATTGCTATAACAAGATTGCTAAGTTTGCCACTGGAGCCTCACATAGAGCCCATCACTGTCCCTCTCAAACAGCTCAACTGGCTTGAGTTGCCCCAACTACTACTAATTACACAACTCTTCATAGCCCATAAACTGTACTACCACCCTGACAAAACTCCAGCACTACAGGAGCTAATACAGCCCTACACCACCACCCGTACCTTAAGATCTACACACCAAACATCTCATAACTGTTGTCAAACACAAGAATGAAGCAGGCAAAGCTCTCTTTGCTTGTACAATAGCTAAATTTTGGAACTCACTCCCAAAGCACATAACTTCTAACAGCTCTGTCTCACTATTCAAGAAACTACTTAACACCCACTACTCTACCAATTGGCTGTGCCCTTGTGAACCCCCCAGATTAACTCACTTTCCTTTCAGTACTGTTAGGATTCTGCAGAACCTTCACTTATCTATTAACTACTTCATTCTTAACAAACAAGGTTTTTAAAATTACTTCTTTTTCCAAACAATGTTATTCAGAAGGTTTTTTGTTATACTTCTCCTATGTAAAAATGTTAAATATGTTCCAATATGACTGTATGGGAATGTACTACTGTTTTTGTTTTATGTTTTATATGTGGAGCTTTTCTCCCTGGGCCTCCGCTGAAAATGGACCTGTGTCCAGTCGGACTTTCCCGGTCATCAAATGTAAAATAAAATAAATAAAATAAAATTATGTGGAGTTTGGCCAAAGGGGTGGTGGATGCCATAAATCCCAGAGCTCTCAGAAACTCCCTGGCTGTAATAGAAGCCAGAGGAAGAAGGGTATGAAAGAAGGAAATAGTCTAAAGGCCTTGGGAGGAGGCAGGGATGCCAGCACAGGCACACACTGAATCCTGCACCCCAGAAAAACATGGTTCTGAGAAGGAGTCAGAAAAGACTTTTTGAAGTTTATTGTGAACATCAGGCTTTGCAGAAGGGAAATGGTAAAATGAAGATTTTGCAAAAGCATCTCTGGAGAGGATGCCTGAAACAGGAGGTCATCCAAGTAAAGAAACACTTGGATCCCCTGAATCCTGCAAAAAGCAATCACAGGAGCAAGGCATTTGGTGAATACACTTGGGGCAGCAGAAAGGTCAAAGGGCAAAGCAAAGAACGGAAAATGCCAGGAAGCAAATGAGAAATGTACAAACTTCCTGAAAAGGCAATAGATTGGAATATGAAGATAAGCATCCTTGAGATCCAGAGACACCATATAAGCCTGAAGAAGCAAAAGAGGGAACAAGGTCTGAAGGGATGGCATTTGAAAGGAAGGCACCTTCAGAAAAGTGTTTACACTTTTTCTGGGTACTAGAAACATCCTGGAGTAATCCCCCCCCCCTTGGAACACAGGCACTTCTTGAATAGCATCCTGAGTCAAAAGGTCCCGAAGCACCTCTGGAAAGGAGGAGAGTTGTTCCTGAAGGGGGAAGGGATTTCCAAACCATTAAATACCCCTGACGAATAATGGACAGGATCCAGGAATCCTGAGTAGCCAAACAGGAAGAGGCAGAAGGAAAGGTGAAGAAAATAGGATAGTCAACCAGCACCTGGTTTATCTGGAAAAGGAGACTTCTGAGGCACAGAAGTCTGAGTAGCCTTAGCAGGAGTCTGTTTGCCACCCATTTTGTCCTTAGGAGAAGTATGAGGCTGCCTGGGAACAACGGCTGGCTTACTGTGATAATTTCTCTGAAATTTAGGCACAGGTTTAAAGTTTCTGTAAAGCCTTGCCCTTATCCTGAAGGGACTTAAACACAGCAGCAGTACCTTCACAAAACAAGTGTTTGTTATCAAGAGGGGCATCCATCAACTTAGCCTTAATATCACGAGGCAAAGGTTAAAGCCGAAGCCAATACCACCTCCTCATTACTGAGCCAAAAGAAGCAGCCCAAGAGGAAGCATCTACTGCATCATAACTACACGATGGAATGATGAGCCTCCTGGGAGGAAGTCCCTAACAGGGAAAGAGCAGAAGTTTTATCTTCAGAGTCTGGAAGATCAGAAATAACCTGACAAGCTTGGGACAGGACAGCCAACACGTACCTGCACATATGGGTCTGATAATTAACAGCCCTAAAAGCCAAGGTAGCAGAGGTGTAAACCTTCTTGCCTAGCCTTTCCATGGTCCTGCTATCTTTATCAGAGGGCAGTAACTTGAGAAAAGGAAGCAACTGAGGGCTTGTCAGAGGCTACAGATACCACCTTGGGTTCAGCAGCAGGACACTTGTACAAAAATTTACAGTTCCCAGGCACCCTGTCAAACCTTTCAGGTTTCATGGGAGCAGGAGGCTGAGAGTCTGGACCCTTACAAGCATTGGAAAAATGCATCTAACAAGGCAGCCAAAACAGGAGGAACAGCAGAAGGTTTAGGAAAGTCCATCTGCATCAACTCATAATATCTTTTATGTACCTCAGAGACCTGAGCACAATCCCATTTAAAGAACGCCATCATTCTGGAGACTGTATCCCCAAAAGAAATTTCTTCAAAGGGAGTACCAGGATTGGTAGACTCCTCTTCCTCTGATCCATAATCCAAAGGAGAAAATCTGAGAATAGGAAGCAAGAGATTCCTCAACCAATTCCAGCTCTTCCTCAGAGGAATCCTGTTCCCTGGGTCTTTTCAGGGAAGTAGAGGACCAAGGCTGGGGGGGGGGGGGGAGGACTAAAAATTCCCTGAGGTTTCAAAGCACTAAACAAATCCTGAGTGAAGGCCTGCCATTCACTCTGTGGATCTTTGGGAGCAGGAGAAATACATTTAGTCTTTTGCTTTTTCTTCAATGGGACGTCTGCCTTATAAAATCTGGAAGGCTCTGATCCAGGATGGCATTCAATGATCGTAATTGGGACTTCTTCTCTGACTAATATCTGAAGAACACCCCTAGGACCCTTGGAAATAATCAGCCGTGGTTCCCCCCTGAGCTTCTGAAACGGACGTCTGCAAAGCCTCCTTGGATGTGTTTAAAATCAGATCCCCACCAGCCTCCAACCCAGTCACAGCAATGGAATCCAATGACAAAGCCAGGTGAACCTCCAGGCATTCACTCACTTCAGGAGAGAAGTCCGTCGGAGGCTGATCAGCAAAATATTCTGGTCTAGGCCTCTTGACCGCCTTCTTCACTGATAGCTGTCCCTTGTAGTGGGAAGTACCCTCCATCATATCTTTCACAAGAAGATTAAGATGTTGGTCTTCAGGATAAAGCACCAACTGTGAAGGGTTTTGGATATAAAAGTCTGACAAATGGAACAGGATGTATAGTTGTGAGAGGCACCTAAGCAAAGAAAGAAAAAAAAAAAGGCACTGGTCATGGTGGTCTTTATGGGGAATCCGTCTCTCACACTGGCATTTACCCTTCCTGGATGACATGAAACCCCACAAGCAATAATAAAAAGGATATGTTAAAAACATGGGGCACTTACCTGTAATGGCTTGCTGAACCAGCAACAGAATGGGCATTCAGACTGATGATCAAGTGATGGTGTTTGGACTGGTGGCAAAGAAGTTCTGAGGATGGTACATCTGGATGTCACCTTTATGCCCTATGCTACAGAAGGAGCATGTGTGTGTGATGTATGACATACCTTAATGCAATTGAAAGGTTTTGGTATACTGGCTAAATGTTGGGCCGACATTGGCAGGGGATCCCTAATGTAAAGCATACTGTGACAGTGAAATGGAAGGACATCTCGAGTTACTTCTGCTGCTGTCATGAACCCTAAAGGCAAGACTAGTCATGCTGGAGGACAAGAATGCAAGTTCACTTCCTTTACCTGGGACCTAAGAGTCTGCAGCCTTACTGGAGGGAAGAGACACTATCTTGTTGACTGTGTCTAGACAAGCACCTATGAACTCCAAATTCTGTACAGGTACGAGTTGCGACTTGTTGTAGTTGACTGCGATGCCCAAATGGTGACATGACTGTAGCAAGCATTCCCTTACTTATACAAGTATATCCCTGGTCAAAGCAGTCAGCAGCCAACTATCTAGATATGGAAACATCCAGAATCCTAGCAGTCTTAGGTACCACTGCCGTGCATTTGGTGAACACCCAGGGGGCTGTGGTGAGGCAAAAGGGCAATGCTCTGAAATGGTAATAATGGTCTCCCAGCAGGGCTGCAGATATCTTCTGGACTGCCTGTTCATTTTGATGTGATAGCATGCATCCTGAAGATCTATCAAGCATATCCAAGTGTCCTTTCGTAGCAGGGGCAAAATGGACTGGACTGTAACCAAAGCATGACCATTTACTTTGAGTATTTCATGTACTTGTTTAGTTTGCTGAGATCCAAAATGCGTCTCAAGTCCCCTGTCTTTTTTGGCACTACGGAATCTTGAATAAATTCCCGGTCATATTAGGTCTGGGGGACATTTTGGATGAGAAACTTTTTCTAGTAGCTTTCTTATTTTCAGGGCTGCTGCTTCCCTCTGATTGGGAGGTACATCATGGATTTTCCTCATTTTTATGGGAGGAATTTGGGAAAATGGTATGGAATAACCTCTGGATATGATCCTCTGCACCCCAGGATCTCTTGTGATAGATGCCCAGGCTTCTGGGTGCAGAGACGAGTACCACACCGACTATTTCTAGAAAAAACAGTTGGTCAACCTTTCAGGTGAGCTGATAGGGTTTATCTGAGAAAGCACCCCTGAAACCCTGATTCTGCAGGCCACCTCTACCACATGGGTGGTGTCTTCCATTAGAGTTCCCCTCTCTGTCTCTAGTGGAACCTTCCACTCTTGAGTCTTGGAAAGCACCTTGAGACTTGTGAAACCACATCTTTCTACCTCCTCGTTGATAATAAGAGAATAGTCCCTGAGGAGTAGAAAAATTGATCCCAACAGCAAACAAGGTCATTCTTCTTTTTCACTTCTGGAGAGCATTTCCTTAAAGTTTAGGCTGAACAAAGATGATCAATCAAAAGGAGTGCTGATGAATGAAGACTTCAAGGGCTCCGCAAAATCGCACAGGCACATCCAGGCATGTCTTCTGACGACTATGCTCAAACCACCCACCCACAAGGTACCCTCTGCAGCATGGGATATCAACCCCATGGACATATTCAAAATGTGAATCTTGTGCATTTTTTAAAACCAGTTGGCTGCCATGCCTCTTAAAACAAAAATTTACAGGAAATCTTGTTCGGGTTCTCTTCAGACATGGAAAGGGATTTGGAGATCTGTTTTGTCAAATCTCTTTGCAGCCTTATAAAGTGTGCTCAGTAATTTGGAAGCCACAAGGCAAAGGTTGCTGAGATATAAACGTGCTTTCCAAATCTGTCCAAAGCCCCAGACTCCCTGTTAGGAGGATGGACAAATGAGCTCTGCTCGGAGAGCTCTTTCTTAGTGGCCGATGCCATAACAATGGCATTTACTGGGATCCCCTTACTCTAGTGTATTCTGTACTTTGAGGGGGCTAAAATTCTATCAGGGTGCTAGAGGATAGGCTCCTTCCATTCACATCGTGAGATAAAATCTATCGGCTTGATCAGGTTGGCTGTCCCAGTGGGACAGAAGTGACAAGAACTCAAACCAGATGGCGAAATAAAGACACGATCTGAAGGAGGCAAGGACGTTCTCTCTCTAGGCATAGACAAGACCCTTTCCACTATGTCAAAGGCAGGGGGTCTAGGAGAAACAGAAGCTGACAGCATCAGAGACAAAGCCTCTGGTTCTGATGAGCCCCGAGTCCCCCTCAGGCACCCATCCTGAGGAGGGAGTTGGACCTGGGCTGTCCATCACCAAAGCACCTACAGGTAAGGATGGCTATGATAACTTCACAGTCAAATCCAATCCTCCGGAGGCAGCACCAAAGCTTCAGCTCTGACAGTCTTCCTGCTCCAAAAAGATTTAAGACAGATGACTCAGGAATGTGCTCGGAATTGAAGAACAACCCGTTTTTAGATCCAATGAGGACACCCTCAAGAATTTCTGATCTCAGGGCTCTGAAACCACAGTATGGATCAGAGAAGGAGATATCAATTGAGGACTACCCCCATCCGGAGCACAGCTCTGAGGCGCTTCATCATCATCCTAGCCACCTCTACCATTGATTGATGAAGAATCGACCACTGGACAGCCAGAAGCCATTGTAGAGCTCTCATGTGGAATTTGGCTAACGGTACTTGTACTATTGCCACAGCCATCGATCCTAATACTTGAAGAACGTGACCTTCTGATTTTGAAGCAACCTTTTTATTTGTTGCCTAATCATTAATACTTGAAGTTGGAAGTTTGACAATCATCTGAGTAGTGTCCAAAACAGCTCCAATGAACTGCAACGTCTGTACCAGTTCCAGATTTGATTTTTAGTAGTTTACTGTGATACCCAATTGTGCAGAAAGCTGAAGAACTGAGTCCTATGCGTTTAACAGTAGATGCCTGGTTGGGGCGGAGATGAGCCAGTATATAGAATCAACCAGAATCCTTGTTGGCTCGGGTGAGCCACAACCACTGCTGTACATTTGGTGAACACCCTGGGGGCTTTGGTGAGACCAAAGGGCAAGGCTCTGAAATGAAAATGACTGGCTCCCAACTGGAAGAGTAGGTCTCTTCCGGAGTGCCTATCCATCTTTATATGATAGTATGCATCTTAAAGATTCACTGAGCACATCCAATCATCCTTTTCCAAAAAGGGAAGCATGGACTGAACTGTGACCATTCGGAACTTGCTATGTCAAACTGACTTGTTTAGCTTGCTGAGATCCAGAACCAGTCTCCTGTCCCCTGTCTTCTTTAGAATTAAAAAGAAGCTTGAGTAAGTTCTGAATCCTCTCTGGTCTGGGGGGGATCTCTTGGATGACTCTTTTTCTAGCGGTTTTTGAATCTGAATAACTGCCTGCTCCCTTTCATTAGGTGGTACATCAGGGATTCTGTTGATAAGGGGAGGGGGGGTTGATTGAAGGGAATGTGACAGCCTCTGGATATAATACTCTGCACCCACAAGTCTGAAGTTATGTCTTGCTAGTCTCCCCAGTACAGGGATAGTTGACCCCAGATTGCCTCCAGAGATGGACAATCGTGCCTCCTTTCCGGAGCACTGGGAGGGTTTCCTGAAAAAGGTTCTCGGGAGCCCTGGTTCTGCAGGCCTCCTCTGCTACAAGGGTGGCGTCTTCCATTATCATTATTTCTCCCTCTGCCTCTGGAGGAAAAATCTCCGTGTGTGCCCTGGTACAAACTCAAGATTTTTTTGAACCACATCTTCCAGCTTCCTCTCTTCCCTTTAGAGTAGAGTCTTTGGGGGGGGGGGGGTGTCAGAAAAGCATATGGCCATGGCAGAGTCTTGCCTTCTTTTTCACACCTGGAAAGGGCATCTCTAACTTTTGGTCCAAAAAGAGAACCACCATCAAATGGGGCATTGACAAAGGAAGACTTAAGGGGCTCCGCAGCCACACAGGCACATCCAGGCATGCCTCCTCACAGTGATGCCAGAACCCACCGCCCTACAAATTCCTTCAGCTGTGTGAGCAATAAGCCTCATGAAGAATTAGCTACAGAGTTTCCGGTTGCTAGCTGTGAAGATACCTTTTTTGTTGTACTTCCTGAACTACTGCTCCTTGTAGGGTATCTGTTAGTTCCTTGATTAGATCCCATTGCAGTCTTGTAAAATGGGCAAGATAATTCAAAAGTCACAAGGCAAATGTCACTGAAGAGAAAACATGCTTCCTGCACCTATTCATCATCTTAGAATCTTTATTAGGAGGATGGAGAACTCTCCTCCGAGAATTCCTTTTTAGGTCCCTGCTGCCACGATCATGGCATCTACTGCAACACCCTTAGTCCAGTAGGCTTTATCAGACAGAGCTGTAATTATCTTGTTTGGTCTCTGGGGAACAGGTTCTATGGAATCTGTGGTCTCCCACTCCTGCCAAGAGATCAAACCCATGAGATCATCAGTGGGCGGAGTAACCCAGGAGGAAGACGGGCAGGAACCAAATGCTGCCAGGTACACCAACTGAAGGATTACTGGACTGGCAGCTGCTTCTCTGTTTCAATATTTCTAGAATCTCCCCAAAGGACATGTCCTCGGGAGGTGACCGTGGGGATCCTTCCATTTCATCAAGGTCTGTGCCTTCAGTGGCAGACTCCTCAGTGGAGTCCAAAATGTTTCCTCTTACAAAGTCTCTTCCAAGGAACCTCCTCAGTGGGAGACTGGGGATGTACCTAGAGAGAAAGGGGGACCCTGCTGGGTATCCTAGTGCTTGAGGTCTTGCTGTCCAAGTGGAGCATTCTGGTCAGAAGTGGTACACAGGGAATCTTAACAGGGCTGAGGATCTGAAGGGGGTTGGGGGGGGGTACCGTTTTTGTTGCAGTGGCAGCTGTTGGTCTCTCCAATGCCCCAAAGGCTGACTGCTCCTTAGTGAAGGAATCTGGACCAGAAATGACATGCTTGTGAGACAAAGCCTCTTTCAGCCCCAAAGACAGCTCGCCCTGGGTAGAAGCCAGAGCCAAGCTCACCTTTGCAGAGGCCCTGAGATGCATCGACTACTCCAACAACCTGGGAGTCAGATGCTCTCAAGGACTGTGTGGGTCACTACAGCTCTGGGAGCTCTCTGGTTCTGAGAAAATGGAAGAACTCAGAGACAAGGCCTGATCCGAAGATGACGTTTTTGGATCAGACTTAAACAGTACTGGGTGGATCGGATCCTGGGCTCTGAAACTTGCTCTGAAGTCAGAGGAGGATCCAGGGGGGGGGGAGTAATGGACTTGAGGCCCCGGAGCGGAGTGGGTAGGGGCCGAGGGTGATTTAGTTATACCCGGCACCCACAAAATCTTCTGCACCAAGCGCTCCACATCATCCTCTGTAAGGCTCCTAGTAAAACAAGAAGAGGAGCCAGAGAGAGACTTTGGCCTGGATAAAAAGGAGGAAGGAACTCTGAAAGGTACAGGGTCAAAGCCTGGAGAGTACCTGGTTTAAGGAAGAGACATCACAGGCTTAAAAGCACTCTTTTTGGATCCGATAACAACGGCTCCAGCGCATCTCTACCACAGGACTCCGGAGGTGAATATACTGGATCCGATTTGTCAGGAATCAGCGTCAATGGCCCTGACAGGTCATTATCAGCATGCTTAGTAATTTTTGACTTTGGCTCTGATGAATCCAATAGAGCGGAAGGAGGTCTCTTCTTGCCCTTATCACCTGATCTAATGTACAGGGAAGAAGCAGGACTAGACTGAGCGGATTTCGATTTAGAAGGAGGTTTAAAAGGAGAAACAGAAATGGCCTCTTCAAAGGCAGAGGGAAGCATCCCTTTCAAAATTAGTTTCTTCTTTTAACCAATGCATGACTGTGGAAAGAATAACAGAAAGAGCAGTTCTCCTGCAGATATAAAGGACCTAGGCAATACGTGCATAGGTCATGAGAATCACTGAGTAAGATTTTATGCTTGCATTTGGAGCATTTTTTAAAACCAGCTGGCTTACCATGCTTTTCAGACATGATGAGAAGAATAAAGTGTAAAGAGAAAAATGTATTTTTTTTTTTTGGAAGAGAAAAGTAGGGGAAAGGTGAAACTACTAATAAATAGTAGTTAAGATTACCAACAAAGGTAATGGTAAAACTACTGACAAAGTACAGTTTTGTACCTACCATAAATGTAGATGTTCGAAGATCCACATTGCTGCAGTCCTTACACTTGGGTAGTCCGCTGTCCTCGGTCGGCCCGAATATCAAAGTATAAGGCTGACGTCGATCAAGGCGCATTTGACTGACATCAGGACGTCAGGGTACAAATGCGCATGACCGACGTCATATCCTCAGTCTTTTCTTGCCCCAGATGTCAGAAGGCCCTAAAAATAAAGGTCAAAACCAAAAGACAGCAAACAACCAACCAACCACCCTTGCACTAATTATATGTACAATATATACAATATACACAACATGTACAACCCAACCCACACAACCACCTCTAACTACAGAGGGGAAGGAGGGAGGGTAAATTGGACTGCAGCAATGTGGATCTTCCAACATCTACATTTATGGTAGGTACAAAACTGTACTATGTTCTTCATCTCACATTGCTGCAGTCCTTACACTTGGGTAGAATCCCAAAGCAGAGGTAAGGGAGGATGGCTAACTACAAGGAAGCAGGAGCTGCCAAAATGCCCTGCAAAACAGCAGTGGCAAAACCAGCCCTGGATTTAGAGTAAAGTGGCAGGTGATAATGCCTAGAGAAAGTATGCACTGAACTCCAAGTAGCTGCCTCCAAAATATCCTTGGTTGCCACTCCCTCAAAAAGCTGTTGAAGTGGCAGTAGCCCTAGTGGAATGAGGCCTAATCCCAGCTGGAATCTCCTTGCCATGATGGGAATAACAGAAAGCAATGCAAAACCCAATCCACTTAGAAATAGTTTGTTTTGACACAGGCTTGCCCTGAGAACTCAAAGCAAAAGAAACAAACAACTGCTGAGACTGCCTGAACCCTTTAGTTCTGTCCAAATAATAACCCAACTGCCTGTGTACATCTAAAGTGTGCAAAATCTTTTCCCCTTTATTTTGGGGATTTGCATAAAAGTAGGCAAATGAATAGTTTGGTTTAAAGCCACACTAGAAACCACCTTAGGCATAAAGGAAGGATTAGTACGTAATGATACCCTATCCTTATGGAAAATCAAGAAAGGCTCAACTGCCATAAGGGCCTGCAATTCAGAAACCCTTCTTGCAGAGGTAATGGCCAAGAAAAAGCAGTCTTCCATGACAAATATTTCAACTCAGAAGTAGCTGCAGGCTCAAAAGGTTGTAGAGTGAGTTTCTCCAACACAAAATTGAGATCCCAAGAAGGAGTAGGAGCTCTTCGTGGGGTCTTATATTCTTTGCCCCTCTAAGAAATTGCTTGAACAAAGGATGAGAAAACAATGGTGGGTCGCAATCATAGTGAGCCGAAATTGCTGCAGCATGAACTTTAATAGAAGAGAAAGACAAACCTTTGTCTAGTAACTCAGTAAGATATTGAAGAGCCACACACAAATTAGGCTCAGAAACATCAAAATCTTTTGCTGCACTCCAAAATAAAAATCTCTTCCATTTGTCTGCGTACACTTTCCTTGTACTAGGCCTTCTAGCTTCCAAAATAACATTCAAAACTTGCTGAGGAAGTGGAGGCCCACTATGGTTCAAAACAGAATATGCCAGGCTGTTAGGTGCAGAGAGTGAAGCTTGACATTGAGCAAATGGCTGTCCTCCTGTGACAACAGGTGTGGAATCAAGGCAAAGGCCATGGAGGCTTCCGTACCAGACTTCTCAGTAATGGGTACCAGTGCTGTCGAGGCCAATCCGAGCTATTAAAATCATCCTTGGCTTGTCCTGTCTGACCTTTAGAAGTACCTTTGGGAGGAGAGGCAGAGGTGGAAAGGCATACACATGAAGATTGCTCCAATTGAAAGAAAGAGCATCCACTCTCCAAGCTGTGGGATGAAACCTTTTGCGCCAAACTTTGGCAGCTGATGGTTTAGTGGAGAAGCGAACAGATCTATGTCTGGAGTTCCCCATGACACTGTCAATTTCTGAAATACATGAGGATCCAATTTCCACTCGTGGGGATCCATAATTGCCTGCTCAACACATCTGCTAAGGAGTTCTGTGCTCCTGGCAGAAACCTTGCCTGAAGATTGAGCTGTAAACTGAGAGCAGTCTCCCACAAAATCATTGCTTGCCTGCATAGAGGATAAGAATCGTTCCCCTTGCTTGTTGATGTACCACATGACAGTTGTGTTGTCTGTTAGAATCAACACCTGCCCTGGAAGAAGTAATTCCTTGAAAGCTATTAATGCAAACTGGACTGCTAACATCTCCTTCATGTTGATATGTAGATGTTGTAGTCTGGCAGGCCACTTGTCTTGTATCCACTTTCCATTTAGATGAGCTCCCCAAGCTTTGTCTGAGGCATCTGTCGTTAAAATCTGACTCGCCTCTGGCCGGGTCACAGAGAGTCCTTTGTTTAGGTGACATTCCTGAGCCCACCACAAAAATTCCTTTTGAATGCAAGGTACTATTTGAATGACAGTGTCCAGATCCTGGCAGTGCTGTGTCCATACATTTTTGAGATACCATTGTAGCTTCCTCATATGCAGTTTGGCATTGGGAAGCACCAGAATACAAGATGCCATGAACCCTAAGGCTTGAAGGACTGTCCTTGCAGTCAGCCCGGACTGATGAGATAGCTGATGGAAGTAAAGGGATAGACTCTTTTGTTTGTCCGGGGTTAAAAGGCCATCTGGGATGCTGTATTCAGTCTCACACCCAGAAAGCACATGTCCTGAGAGGGTACTAGACTGGACTTTATTTCGTTCACAGAATACCCCAGGCATCTTAGCAATGCTATCACATATTCCAAATGATGAAGAAGCTCGTCCTTCCTTGAGCCAGAATCAGGCAGTCGTCCAAATAAGGATAGATCTGTATTCCTTTTAGCCTGAAGAAAGCTATCACTGGAGCCAGAACTTTCGTGAACACTCTGGGCAGTAGATAAGCCAAAGGGCAATGCAGAGAACTGATAGTGAGAAGTCCCAGCTCAGCAGATACTTCCTGCAACTTAGTCTGATAGGAACATGAAGGTAAGCCTCCTTGAGATCCAAAGTTACCATCCAATGATCTTTGCCCAGCAGAGGTAAAAGCTGCTGCAACGTCAACATTTTGAACTTGGGAATGTCCAGATAAGTGTTTAGGATAGATAAATCCAAAATTGGTCTCCACGTGTTCCCCTTCTTTGGTACTAGGAACAGGCGAGAATAAAATCCTAGGCCCACTTCTGGCATAGGGACCGGCTGTATGGCCCCTATTTGGAGCAACAGAGAAACTTGCTTGTGAGCCTCTATTCTTTGTTGAGGAGGAACGTCTGGCATGCCTTTGAAAGGAGGCAAGGTATGGAAATAAAACCTGTAGCCGTGGTGTATGATATCCAATACCCATCTGTCTTGGGTAATTAAACTCCAATTTTCTTTGAAAAGTGCCAACCTTCCTCCCAAAGGTGCTGCCAGACGAGAAGGCTCTGGCAGCTGAAAAGGTAGGTCATTGGGTCTGTTTACGAAAGGACTGACCCCTGCCCTCACCGAAGACTGTGCAGGAGAACTCCCTGTTCTAGGCCTGAAAGAGCCCTGAGCTCTACCCTACCACGCCTAGATCTACCCCTAGACTGGGAATCATAAGAAGGATACGTCCACCCCTTAGTAGGCCAATTTCTACTAAACTTTGGAGGCTGGACCTGCAAAAATCTTTAACAGTCTGCATAGACTTAGCCTTGTCTTCCATTTTCTTTAAAACTGCCTCAACAGGAGAACCAAACAACACGTCAGATTGCAAAGGAGCATCTAAAATCCTTGTTTTAACATGGTCAGACAAATTCTGATCCCTCAGGCAGCCGGGCCTGCGAAGAACTGACCCAGTGGCAGCCACCTAGACGAGGCCTGTACAGCATCAAAACCACATTGCAAAGAATGCTTACCCACCTGTTCAGAAACATGTACTAAATCTTGCAACTCTTTACAATCAATACCTTCTGCCAGAGCATCAACCTTAGCCTTCAATTGTGAAAGGAGATAGTTTTGGTATTTCAACATGTGAAACTGGCAATTCAAAGCCCTCATAGCAAGAGTGGAAGAAGTATAAACTTTCTTTCCCCATCTATCCAAGGCCCTGGCTTCTTTGTCTGCAGGAACCGGATTCTTTACAACAGAAGCCTTAACACCTTTAGGCCCCTGGCTAACAGTTTCTGGGTCTGCCCTAGGACTCTTAAAAGAAACTTATGAGCTTCAGGCACCCTGTAATACCTATCCGGTTTAACAGGAGCAGGAGGCAAAGAATCAGGATTAAGAGAAGCCTCTGTAAAAACATCTTCCACTACATCCAAAACAGGAGGTATAGCCAAAGGCCTATGCTGGGGTAAAACAAAAATTCCCTAAGCCTTTTCCTGGAATCAGAGAAGTCCTGACCTTCCCACTTAAAATGCTCCCTCATGGAATGAAGAGTTTCTGAAAAGAAAAATCCTCAGGAGGAGAAGCAGAAGGAGTAGAATCATCCACATCAGAATCAGAATAAGGAGAGTACTCCTGCAAGTCTTCAGCCGAAGACTCTGAAACATCTGAAGCCTGCTCAAAACTCCCTAGCTCAGGCTCCACCCTAGGTCTCTTATCAGGAGGGGGCATAGAACCCCTAATCAAAGTAATCAAATCTTCTGCCATTTTAAGCATATGCTTCTTGGGCACAGTTCCAGAAGAACTAGGGGTGACACCAATTGAAACTGAACCTGGCCTGCCCCTGGGAGAAGCCTTTGAAACAGAAGGAGAGGGCCTAGCCACCCTAGGAAGGGAGGGATAGTAACCTGAGAAGCCCCCTCAGCCTGACCTGCCTCCTGAGAGGCCACATCTTGCAATAATAAAGTCTCACCCTGGGAACACAAAGAAACCTCCGGTGGAGCCACCGGCTCCCCGACACCTCTAAAGAACCGGCGTCCGGTACAGACGGTTCTTCTAGCCTAGGCTTAACTGCTTTGTCCTTGCGCTTCTTCGAAGAAGCGGGCGGAGCATCCGACGGCATTTTATAATTGCACCGCTTCCCAAAGACTAACCTGGCACAATCCAACCTTCTCTTTATAGTGCGTTTATTGAATCTAGCACAAGAGCGACAGCCAACAACGTCGTGCTCAGGCCCTAAGCAAGGAATACACAAAGTATGATAATCTCTATGCGGTATCTGTTTCCCACAAGAAATGCAATTATTGACTTTTTCTGACATCCGGTAAATCACTGAGGCAAGAAAAAACTAAAATATTCCCCAACGGGGTACTTAGCCAACTTTGAACTCGGTCTGAAACTTCGAAAACGAAAAATCTCAGAACGCCAACCGGCACTTGCAATACTGCTTCTGCATCGGACCATGCGGCAAAAAAGACTAAGGATATGACGTCGGTCATGCGCATTTGTACCCTGACGTCCTGATGTCAGTCAAATGCGCCTTGACCGACGTCAGCCTTATACTTTGATATTCGGGCCGACCGAGGACAGCGGACTACCCAAGTGTAAGGACTGCAGCAATGTGAGATGAAGAACATCAGTAGTTAGAACTACCTATAAAGGTAAGGAATGAGGGAAAAAATGTACGAATAAAATGACAGTTACAGGGGAGAGGGAGAGAGAGAGAGAGACGTAACGTAATAAAAAGCGGTTACCAGAGGAAAAAAAAGAGTTAGTTTTCTAATCAGAGGAGGAGGAGCTCAACAGTAAGGTACTGAAGGTTGAGAATTACAGAAAAAAAACAATAATTAAAGAAATACGATCTGACTATCCAAGAGCTCTAGGAAGGACCATGTCTTTCGCAAAGTGGCAAACGAGATCTGATGGAACAGGGACCGACGCAGTGTGGGTAAAGGGAGTGTCCAAGAGCTTCTTTAGTTGTCACGAGCATTGTAGCGGCAGAGTCGGATGGGAGGATCTGATCTGTGACCCATCTGTGAGGAGGAGATGAAAAAAATGTACAATATCAGATCTAATGTTTCTATTTTGTTTGCCAGTTTTTCTATAACTTTGAAACTTGTTCTCTACTTTCTGGTACCAATAAAACTGAAAGATGCTGGTAATTGGATCTTATCCTTTGACTTACTGATAAATTTATGCTTTGCAAAGACATATTTCTATAATCTTACGATGCAAGATGAATGCCCATCTGGTACGACAATGCTTTCTATATACATAAATATATATATATATATATATATATATATATATACATATATATATATATATATATATATATATATATATACATATATATATACATATATATACACACATATATACACACACATATATATATATATATATATATATATATATATATATATATATATATATATACATATATATATATATATACACATATATACATACATATATATATATATACATATATATATATATATATATATATATACATATATATATATATATACATATATATGTATATATACATATATATCCATATACATGTATATACATATATATATATATAAAAAAAAAATAAATAAAATAAATATTAAATAAAAAAAAAAAAAAAAAAAAATAAAAGAAAAAAAAAAAAAAAAAAAAAAGAAAAAAAAAAAAAAGATAAAAAAAAAGAAAAAAAAAATTTTTAAAAAAAAAAAAAAAAAAAAGAAAAAAAAAAAAAAAAAAAAAAAAGAAGAAAAAAAAAAAAAAGGGAAAAGAAAAAAAAAAAAAAAGGGGAAAAAAAAAAAAGGAAAAAAAAATATTTTAAAAAAGGGGAAAAAAAATAAATATTGGTTAAAGGTTTTGTGTTTGTGTGGTTTTTTGTATTTTTTTTTTTGGGCTTTAAATTTTTAAAATTTTTTTTTTTCTGTTTTTTGTTTTTGCCCAAAATTTTTTTTTCTTGTTTTTTTTTTTTGGGGTATTATTATTTTTTTTTTGTTTTTTATTGTTTGCAATTTTTTAATAATTTTAATATAAATTTTAAATATAATTTAAAACATTTTTATATAAAATTATTCATATCTATTAAAAGAATTTTTAAAAATACCCAAAAAAATTATCTTAAAATTTTTTTTAAAAATTTCACATTTTTTTTTTAATATTAAATAAATTTATATTTTAAATTTAAATTTTTAAAAAGGACATTTTTTACATGTTTTTTTTCAAAATTTTTGGAAACCCCGGAGGGAAAAATTTTAAAGAATTTAAATTTTTGTGGTTTTTTAAAAATTTTTTGGTTTTAAATTTTAAATTTCCTTTTTGGGAATTTTTAAAACAACGGGTTGAATAATAAGGGAAATTTTTATGGGGAAAGGACTTTTTTTAGATTTTTTGTAGGTGGGCTTTAAAAGGTTTTTTTAAAAAAATTTACAAAAATTTTAGTTCAAAAAAACTATGTTAACAAAAACCCCCTTTAAAAAATTTTTTCTTTATTTTTTCAACCTTATTAAATTACCTTTTTAAATAAATTTATATTTTTCAATTAAATTTTCTTTACAAAAAAATTTTTTTACTTTAATTTAAAACTTTTTTAAAAATTCAAAAATATTTTAAAAAAAATTAATTAAATTTTAAAATTTAAAATTTTTTTTTAAATTTAAAAAATAATTTCCGAACAATACCCCAATTGTGGCAATTGTAAAAACGATTTAAATTTGCCTTGAAATTTTTCTTTTTTGTTTTTAAATTTGTTTATTTTATTCAAACTATATTCGTATAAACCCCAATTTTTTCAATTTGAGGTAGTAATATTTTTAAATTTTAATCCTTGGGGGTTAAAATTTAACATTTAAGAAAAACCCTACCAAATTTATCCAAAATTTTTTGAAGTTCCCCATTTTTAATTTTTTTCCAAATTTTACTTATTTTTTTTAACTTTCAAGCCAAAAGGGGCTGAATTTTTTTCTGTAGGCCCCTTATGAATTTTTTTGGAACTTTTTCCCCCTCCTTTGAAAAATTTTTTTTGATTTAAAAATAAATTTAAAAAATGAAACTTTTTTAAAAATTTTTATTAAAGGAAAAAACCCGGGGAAATCCCCATTTTTTTTTTTTAAATAAGTTTTTTAAACCTTTAATTTTGGGCCTTTTTAATTAAAATCTCCCCCTTTTTTAAAAAAAATTTTAAAAATTTTAAACAGTTTTTTAAACAATGGGTTTCAAATTAATTTTCCTATTTTTATTTACCCTTTATTTTTTTTTAAAATTTAAAAATTATTTTTTTAATTTGGAAAACTTAAAAATTTTGGGGTTTGGTGATTTTAGGGTTTTTGGGTTTTACTAAATTAAAAGTGTTAAATTGGGTTTTTCTTTATTTGGAGCCCCCTTTGGGTTTTGGGTTTTTTGCTGGGGGTTTAAGCTTTGGGTGTTTGGTCAATTTTAATTTTTTTTGGGGAAATTGTGAAACCTGAAAGGGATTTCTTAAAATTTTTAATATTTTCAATTTATAATTGTTTTTGGTTTTTAAAAAAAAGGGGGTTTTTAAAGGAAAAAAATTTTTAAAAATTTTTTGTGTTTTTTGGAGAAAATTTTTCAAATTGGGTTTTTTTCAGGTTTTGCATTTTTTTTACCCTTTTTGGAATTGTTTATGTTTTACCCGTGGGGGTTTTTGGTTAACATTTTTTTGTTTATATAATCTTTTGTTTTAAACTTTGTTTGGGGTTTTTATTTTCCATATGTATAAAAATTATATAAATTTAAAAATTATTTTTAATTAATTCAATAAAATTTAACAATATGTTGTAAAGATTTCTTTAATAATAAATTAATTTTAAATTTGCAATCGAAAATAATGTTTAATTATTATGTTGAAATTATTAAATTAATATTTTACAAAAAAAATTAATATATATTAATTATATTACTTTATTGTATAATATATTATATGTGATATTAAATATGTGTTATATTTTATTTTCATTATAATATATTTTGGTGCAAAATTTTAATAATATAAATAAAATATATACATTTTATTTGATATAATAATATTATTATATATTTATACAATATATGTTTATTTTGAATTTTTATTTTAAAAGGTTTTTTAATAAATATATATCTTGTTTATATTTTAATTTTATAATTTTTTATATAATTTTTATAATATATATTTTAATTTATATACATTTATATTTTATATATTTTATTTACATATATATTTTAATATTACATATCATATTTTAAATTTATATTAATATCATATTTATAAAATATACAAAATTGTATATATCATATATATAAATATATATATTTTATTGTTATATAATATATGCATATGAAATATATTATATATGTTTTATACATTTTGGGTAAAAATTATATGTTTTTATTGCAATATGTTATTTTTTTTTTATGCAAAATTTTAATTTTGTATGTTTGTAAATAAATATTTTTAATTTTTTGCATATTTTAATATGTGTTTTTAGTTTTTGTATTTGTTTGTTTTTAATGCTTTTAAAATTGTATGTAGATACAAGTTTTTTGTGTGATTCCATTTTTTTATTTTTTAATGTTATAACATATTGTAAAATTTGTTTTTAAAATATATATATATACATATATATATATATATACATATACATATATATACATATATACACATATATACATATATATATATATATATATATATATATATATACATATACATATATATATATATATATACACATATATATATATATACACACATATATATATATATATATATATGTATATATATATATATATATATATATACATACATATGTCTTTGTCTTCTTTGGAATAAAAAAAATCTGAAATGCTAAATCCACATTAATCTGGTGGGACTTTTTGGATGACTACTTTCTAACTTGTTTTGAATTTTGGTAGCTGCCTCCCTTCTCTGAAAGGATGGCACATCTGGAAGGTGCTCAGTATTCTTATTTGGGGTAAATAAAAATTTAATTGTGTAACCTCTGGATATGCCTCTTAGCACACATGTGTTTGCGGTGATGGTCTCCTAAGCTTCAGGGAGTGTGGTCAATCTACTCCCCAAATGCCTACAGAGCAAGACAGTCGGGCAACTTTTCAAGGACACTGGAAACCATGATTCTGCTGACCACCTCTGCTACACAGGCAGCGCCTGCTCTGATTACCTCCCCCGCTACAGGGAAGAAGCTTCCAAAGGAGCATCCTGAAAAGGCTGCTGCACTTTTCTAAAGAGGCATTTCCCTCCTTCTGACTCCTGCATAAAGTCCACTGGGGGGTGGCAAAACTTAGTCTGATGATAGACAGCAACTTTCCATCCTACGTGCTCCTGGTCAAAGTGTCTTTAAATGTAGGTCCAAACAGTGAAGAGTCATTGTAGGTGGCACTAATAAAGGACACCCTGAAGCAGTCCACAAAGTTACAGAGTCTTATCAAACCGTGGTTATAAATGGCTATGCTGGCACCAGCAGCCTGGGATGTGCCATCTGCTGCACTGTAAGCAGATGCATGGACATGTTAACTATAAATTACAAAGTGGACAAACTGAGTATCTACTGTCTTTTCAGACTCTGGATTCTACTGTGTCTTAAGCACTCGACACTTCAGACGTGATGTCCCACTTAAGTCTCACTGGGTGAGCCAGGTAATTTAAAGCACTCAGTGCAAAAATGGCTGACATGTAGGACAGCTTCCTTAACCAGTCCAGTGCCCTAGACTCCCTATTAGGGGTAAACAGATGAGCTCACTTCCAAGATGCCCTTTTTGGTGACTGCTGCCACCACAACATCAACAGTGGGAACATTATTTCAACGTTGACAATCCCTAGAGAGGCCAAGATCTTATCAGGCTTCTTGGGAAATGGTTCCACCGTTTCGGACTCCCACCAGGCTCTCTGAGACACAAACTCAATAAGTGCATATGGGAGGAACCACCCAGGACATGGATGGCCCACCCGAAGTGTCTCCAGAAACAGTGACTCCTCTGTATATGGAGCTTTGGCTTTCCAACACCTGGGCTTGTGAAGCAACTTCATAAGGTCAACAAAAAAAAGGCATCATCATGGAGGGATTTTGGGGACCCTTCTTCCTCAAGGTCAGTATCTTTGATAAAGGATTCCTCTAGGGACCTCAAGTGTTTCCTTTTGCACCACCTCTTGCCATGACTTTCCCATCCAGGAAAATTTGCAGGAGAAGAGGAAGAGGCAGGAGGGCCTGGATGCAGGGTAGCTTGGTGGCTAGTTGAAGTGGATTGTCTCACAGCAGGTTGATGCGAGTTGAAAGACAAACAGGGAGAGATGCTGACTGGCACCAGCCAATCCACCAGCATCTCTAGGATCTAAAGTCTCCAAAGACATGCTAGACTCCATAGCTGCCCCTGTGTGCCCTGACACAGAGACCAGATCCAAACTGTTGAGATTCAAAGTGTTGAGAGGGAGGGACAGAAACCCTGGCCCCAAAGGGTAGGCTCGAAGGTCTGCTCAGCTCTGAATAGTCAGAGTCAAGAAGGTAAAGGCTGGTGTGGCAGCCACAACAGCCCAAGCCACTGGATCTTACCCTCAGGTGGTAAGGCAACAGGCTCCAGGAACTGCAAAGCCATATGGCCTAAGGGAGAAAACAAGTTTGAGGTCGAAGTCTAAGGTCTGAGACCACGGCCAACGGAATCAGACCCAACTGTATTTGGGCTGCCAGAAGCAACCATATCAGCTGCTCCAGCTCAGCAGGTGTCAAATTCCCAACCGATTAGACCGATCGAGATGAAGAAGCTACCAAGGGTATCTGGCTTGGAAGCCTGCTTGCTATAGCAGAAGGTTCCAAGAACCAGGCCCAAACTGGACAGACTCGGAACTGAGGTGGAGATGAACAGAACTCAGGAGGGAACTTAGTGGGAAGTAGAGGGAGAGTAAAGTTAATGAACCCTGCACAAAGAAGCCCCCCCCCTTGACAAAAAAGGGCTAGGGACATTAAGTATTGGGGAAGGGGCCTTCACCACAGTCGGTGCCATGGGAGAACAGTCCCAAGGTGTTGAACCAAGACAGCACAGAGACATTCAGAAAGGCCAAAGATCTTTGGCTCCAGCTGGCTAGAGGTAGGGGAGCCATATGTTTATGGTTCCCTCCTTTAGGGTCCTTAGAGCCCTTCTTTTGATCCTGATTACATTTCTCATGTTTGCTGGTGACAGAAAGAAGCATCCCCAGTGGGCAAAAGACCTTTAGGGACCAGTTTGGCTCTCCTTTCATTAACTGCTTTGAAACTATCACAAATCACAAACTGCATCTCCAGATGTGCAGGAAGATACTGTGAACTTTAAAATTATTAACTTATGTAGTAAGAACATCTCATATGATGACTGCTGTGTGCTAAATAAGGGGTGGAATTTCGCCCCGGCACAAAGGGCAAATAAATTAGTGATGATCAATGAGAAGAGATTATGTGAGGAAATTAAACCTCAAATTAATAGTGGGAACTCAAAAACAAAACAACTGTGAATTTTACAAACCTAGCTGTTATAATCCACCTTTATCTAAACAACTGGAAATGTTTCTTAATGTGTGTGAAATGCAGATGTTAGAAATGTTAGAAAATGATACCAACTTTAAATATTTTAATTTAACAAAAAAGAGAAAGAATGTTTTGATGCCTTAGTCAAAGATGAAAATATACTTATTTTTAAGGCTGACAAAGGAGGTTCGATGGTTTTGTTGGATAGAGATGATTATGAAAGAAAAATGAAAGAAATGCTATCTGATTCCAATTTTTATAAACCAGTTAATTTAATAGAAATAAAGAAGGGATTTTTATTAATAGAATCATGTATAGATGAGTGGTTTTATGCTAGAAGAATAGATGAGAAAATGAAACTAACTAATAATAATCCCAAGATAAGTAGGATTTTTGGAATACCTAAAATCCATAAAAATATTGATTCTCCTCCTTTAAGACCAATAGTAGTCAGCAGAAATAGTAAGACAGAGGGAATGTCTATTTTAGTTGATAAACATCTACAAAAAGTGGTACCCAAGAGCACCACATACGTAAAAGACAGCTATGATTGTATGAACAAGCTTAACAATATTAAGGTCTCTGACTCTGATATATTACTAACTTTAGATATAAATTCTTTATATACAGTGATACCAAATAAAGAAGGCATGGAGATGGTTAGAATGGAGCTACTGAAATCAAGAGAATTCTCTTCTAACACACTGGGACTGCTAATGGAGATGATAGATTTGGTCTTGAGCCATAACTACTTAGAATTTTATGATCAATTATTTGTGCAGACAAATGGTGTGGCTATGGGTGCTGCGTTAGACCCTAGTTATGCTAACATTTTTATGCAAGGATGGGAGTCGGCCAATATTTTTGAAAGTGTTTTTGCACAATATATAACCAAAATGCTGAGATTTATTGACAATGTTCTGATAATATGGGATGGCACTGTTGATGAATTAAATTACTTTTTGAAATATATCAACAATGTTTGTTCCTATATTAAGTTTACGCACAATTTTAATACAGAAAAAATCAATTTTTTAGATCTTATGATTTATGAAACCAAAGGAGAAAATTTCTGCAGACTTTACTACAGCTTTAGCAATACAGAATAGTACATATTCTAATACTATTAAAAGTATAGTTAGAAGGAATTGGGGAATACTCAAAGGAAATAGTGAAATTATACAGAAATTAGGAGATGAACCCAAATTTGTACAAAAAAGTGCAAAAAACTTCAAAGATTTTTTTCAAAAGAAGTTAAATAAAAATAAGGCTGTGGAAGAAAGGAAAGGAATGGTAAAGTGTTTCAATTGTAATTACTGTCAATATTTATACACCGATAGTCACGAAATTACACTTGGTAAAACATTAGTACAAGTCCCAGGCAGATTTACATGTAGATCTAAAAATGTTGTCTATTTATTAATATGTGTAGGATGTAGCTCCTTTTAGGTAGGTAGAACTAAAAGAGAATTGTATAGGAGAATCTATGAACACCACTATGCCATAGGCAGGGGTGATGTAAAGAATGCTATGGGTAAGCATTATGTGGAAAATAGATGTAAAATTAATTTTAAGTGTTTGGTAATAGATTCAGTGCATCCCAATGTCAAAAGTATTAATGTAGAAGAATTAGGGTGGTTGGAGTACTGCTGGCAGGTTAGATTAAATGCATGTTTTCCCCCAGGACTTAATAATAGAGAAGAATTTATAATGTATTTAAAAAGGAAGGGATTGAAGCATTAGGGAATCTAGTCAGTACTATGCTGACTGTTGTTTTAAAAACAGCTAATTTAGCTTTTAATCACTAATTGTCAATTATTTTCAAATGACTGTTATTTTAGTATTTAAATGTGTTTTTTTATGTGTAAGCCAACAGTCTGAAGAAGTCTCCATTGCACGAGACGAAAGCGCTTACTTTTGGCTTGTATTTTACCTGGAGAATTGTCATGAATTCGTGGATTAAATCTTGAACTTTATTTCCTGGTGCTGCCATCGTTTTTTGCTGTTTTGGATCTTATATAGTGACATGAAAAAGTTTTGATGATTACTGCAGGGGGCATATATATTAAGGATTAAAATACGTTTCTGTACAGCTGGATCACTAAGGTTATTTAACACCATCTGTCATTTTTATCAGATTCGCTTTTTATGATATTGTCCTTTAATTTTTAATTATTATAGCCACCCCCACACTGTTAGACTTTTCCACTGAGGCTACAATCTGTTTGATCCATTTTTTTTCTCTTCCACCTTAACCCATTGCTCCTTTGTTAGGTGTGTTTATTGAATTAGTACTATATTCGCTTTAGATTTACGTGTGAGATGTATAACAGATTTCTTTTATCTCTTGTCTGCAGTCCCCTCACATTCTAGGACTCAATCTCCCACATTTAGCCTTAAACTATGTGATGATTTTAAAAGTTGGTGCTGTACGTTATGGATTTTGCTACGGGTATGACTTATTACAAAATCTAGCCGAATGACATGCTCCTTCCTGCCCCCACCCCCACCCCATGCCTAATCATTACTCCTGTGGACCACAAAGGGAGGGGAAAAATAATAAAAGTGATTTTAATTGACTTATTTTGTTTTGGATTATATCATAAGTGTACTTTATGTGGGATAATGTAGACCTGTTATTCCCCTCATATACAACAAGAATACCGAATAAGCCTAGCATACTTGTCCTCAACTCAACTTCTACTATCCTTACCCTGTCTCTTCTAATGTAGTAACAATTTTGTGTCTTTGAGAACAAGGATACTAACACAGAGTAAGTATATACACCATTGTACAAATTCCCCAAGTTAATAAAGAAGAGAATGTTTTAGATTTTAAATCAAACCTTTATACTTAAACATTTACTGTGTACTACTGTCAACTTGTTAAAGAGGAACCACCCCTCCTACACTTAGCACTATCCAGTAAAATTATTATAGGTTAGCCATAGTGGTTAACGATAAACATTTATAACTTTTGTTACCACTTGACATTTGCTAAGGCTCTCTGGTTTCCTTCCCAATATAGGTAATTAATAGCCAGTTTTAAAGACTTCCATTTTCTAGCTCAGCATTTAGTCTTTACTTTCTGTGGCGTATCAATCATAAGTATAGTTAACAAGCTTGCCAAATAGTTTTACTCTATCATCATCTTATATGCAGATACTTCCTGCTTAAATGAAAACAGCTCTTAATACAATCATAATCTCAGTATTTCACGGCAAGATGCTATTTTCTCACTACTTCAACAAGTCTGTTCCTGAGTTTAAAATTTAAAAATAGCTCTGCATCCACTTTATACCTTATTTTTCCAGTTATTCCTTCCTTTCTTACAGCAAAAGTTTCTTCATACAGTACCTTACTCTGAAGTCTGTTAGATGGACAACTCCTGCAGATTGAGTTAATGTCACTGTAGGGTCATTTCTTATCAATTCCTAGGATATATACAGAAAGATATTCATCACGCACACATCCCCATGAAATAGGTGGTTGTGGAAGATGCTATCTTGCTGGGGGGCACATGCTGTAAATGCCAGTGCTACAGGATTTAGTTACATCTTAAATTGTTTGGCTGCGCAATGTGGAGCTTTCTTTCTGTACCCAGCGATCTCTCTACTTCCCCTACCACCTCGTGTTATAGTACAGGAAGTGATGGGTCTGACAAAAGAAACCCAAGCTCAATTACTGATTACCCCCCCCCCCCCAGAGCAACATGAATTCGGCCGCAAGTATGCCTAGATAACTGTTTTTCTCCAACAGCTCATTCACAGCTCAGGTATTTCCTTAAAAACAGCTAGAAAAAAACTTATTTAGCTTCCTTTCTTGTACCGATCAAGTATTTTGTTTCTTTAATGAAGAATATTAATGAATGTGGGTATTTCATCTGGAACTTCATTTTTCTGCTGATAAGGAATCTGCAAAATGGAGACAATGCTTGCCTTGCCTGCCGTATCTGGAGCGGAAGATCCTGAGCAATGGAGATCCGATTGTTATCCAAGTAAGGAAACTTTTTTTTTTTTTTTGTTTGCTGCTAGTTAAGATGTTTGAGACATCTTAATAGTTCAGGATTTTTACATAAACTGGTCTACGATTTTTTGATGTTTGGACTTCCCTCAATGCACGATGAGCCCTCTCTCTATTAATACTTGCTGCATTTCAACAGAGCCATCTAGTAAAACATTCAGGATTTGTTTTCTGGTTATCAGGTTATTTTGTGTAACTAAGGAATTCCTCTAATAATAATATTCCTGCATGAATGTGCCTCAAGGTCTATTAATTTAGACTGCATGTCCTGTATTGCTTTCTGGTTAAAGTCTGTGTTCTGCTGTATGTTGTCAATTTTTATTTCAGATTCTAGTATTTTTGTTTCCGATTTCTCTATTCAAGTTTGGATCAGGTTGAAAGATTCACCAAATGACTAAAATTGTAAAGTTAGATCCTGTATAGCTTGGTGAACAGGAAGTAAAGCTGTTTTAATGTCTTCTAGATTAGCTGGTTGGTCCGGTTTATTTTTGGATGCAGTTTTTGGATTTTCAAGTTGTTTAACTGTCCTTTGTCTTTTTGATGTTGCATCCTTCCCTGGTGACGGTAAAACAGAATATTTTGTTCTTGTAGTTTCCATGTTGTTTTCTTCCTTTGACAATGTGGTGGTGGCTTTGATTTCTGAGTTTCATACCACATGGCAGCAATAATCTTGATTACCTACAGTTCTTTCAATCCTTTAAAGTCACCCAGGCGTTTCTATGATATATCAAAGGGATAACTGGAGTATTATTTTCCAAACATCAGTCCAACTTTTTTCTCTATCACAGTTTTGTTCAGAGTTTTTGAGAGAGCTAAGATAAGTAGTGTCTACAGAACTGCAGCCATCTTGTTCTCCAGTAATGTTCATTTTCTTGCCTGGCTTGTAATAAACTACTCAACCATGGTTTTGCAAATTCAGTACTTAACTGTTAAGCCATGCCTTTTACAGATCAAGTAAAATTTTTTTGCAGGATTTGGTTTCAGAGACTAAAGAAACTGGCCTAAATATTTCAAATTAGTTACACAAATTTTTAATGTATTCCTGTTCAATTTCACATTACAATTATTTGCTGTAATTACGGTTACCTTTATTTATGTATGCTGCATATTTTTATGCATGTTGTTTCTGACTTGTTGGCACAAGTGACGGATAGAACAGGTCCTCACATTATAAAACTCTTGTCACACAGTTTTCCTTCCTCAGGTTTCATTTTGATTTCTAACTCCATTTCCTGTGTTACATGTGACCTACACTGGGCTTACAGTCGGGAGTATCAGTTTACTATAAAAACTGTGATACAGTCAAATGGTTAGAAAAAGGACTACCATTTTCTTGTTAATCATACCTTGCTTTGGATGTTTCTCTCAAGCTGCTGTTTTGTAAACAATCACAATAATCATATTCATAAATGTTAACAATATGCAGTGCTAAAATCACTCCAGAATACTGAATGCATGCATCCATATTTAAACTGGAAAGAGAGGTCTTTTTTGGGGGCGGGGGGGTGTGCTAATAAGTATATTTGGTAGACTTTGCACATATGCATATGTACTACAGCCACTGACACATGAAGACTATTGTACAGTATAGCGCTTTTAAAAGCATATGTATCCCATAATGCAATGTATCTTGAGTCTACTGCCAGTGTATTCATGTGTTAGCACGGTTTCTACTAAGCTGACATTTTATACAGTTTTAAAAAGTTATCCATCGTCTAAAATGTTGGATGTTGTTTGGCATTCTCCCACTGCCACACAGTATTAAACTTACACACACACTACAATATAAAACATGATGTATTGCATGCTCTGATGTAAGCTTAACCCGTTAACAGTCTCCTCATGAAAGATTTTTTCTAAATGTGAACTACTGAGACAAACTATTTCTTTCTTCTAACAATGACCTTCTCATGTAACCATGATGTAGCTGGTCAAGAGGATGAGTTGCGATTTTGCAGTAGCTGTAACTGTAAATTTAAAATTCTTCATACCTCCAAAAAGAGCGGTATCTTCAAAAATCTAAATATGTACGGATTAACAATAAAATGATTTTCTGTTACTAACCTGTTGTTTTCTGAAGAACATTATTTCTAGCTTTTTCAACTCCAGGAGCACCTGACGTGGTAGCACTTCGCAATCTCATTGGTTCCTGAATATCAGTACACGTTCGTAAACTCAGATTAAATGTTTTTCCAGATGAAGGTACCCTCTGGGATTCCTGAATAAAACCTTAAACATTTACATGAAAAATGGTAAACATAATTATACTTTGTCAATAGAGGTTCAAATGAAGATATATGAAATCTGCATTACACAGCACACTAAAAACAGTTTAAGCAAAAACAAAACATGCTCGGTATTAGCAGAGCTAGAAAAGTAAAACAGTTTCTACGTACAAAACCAAACATTTAAGACGATACATATGTAAGAAACTTACTGGAAAACAAAGCTGAATGGCAAGCAATGCAATGACACTTCACTATTTACAGCTGTTAAAACGAATTTAATGAACAAAGATTATGATTTACAAAAACTGTAAATGTGTCCTTCCAGAACACTTTACTTTAGTCCACCTACAAAATTGCTTTTCCTGTAGAGGACAAACTGGATAGATAGTATAGACAACTAACACTTATTTCAAAATGTCTTTTTGTACTACACAAAAAAGAAGGATTACACCGTCCCATGTCAGTATCATCTCCTACAAATATGGCAATTATACATCTACTGAAAAAATAAATTCAGTTTAACCAACTTCAGATCTAACAGCACATGATCTCTACCACTAACACGATATGATTTTAGAAGAACAAGAAGTAGGTAATAATAGACTGTTTACTGTTAGTTCCATTTGAGCGCAAAGGTACAAAAATCTTGTAGGTTCGGTTAGCAATACTTTGCAGCAGACTGGAAACAGAACTGATTAATACAGCAGAGTTCATAGAAGTACAATGTGATTCAGTTTTGTATGACTTCACCATGCCTGAACCTGGTAGACAAAGAAGACCACTGAGCTTCAGCAATAACAATCACACTACGCTGCAGAGGATATTCACAAGAAACTAAAGGGTATAAAGTGGAAGCCAAATTAGTAAGGTGAACAGGAGGGTAACACCTCTATACCAGTAACTCTTAAGAGGCTGTGGATTCAGAAGTCACTTGGGCATTAAACTGTAAAATCTGGGATTACCTACTCTGTGAAGCCTTGTGTACGTGGCAAGGTCTCCCCAGAAGATCTTTCCCTGAACCCAGATGAATTAAAGCATTTTACAAACTAACAAT
>NC_056727.1:473331431-473418126 GCF_019279795.1 Protopterus annectens
ATATATATATATATATATATATATATATATATATATATATATATATATATATATATATATATATATATATATATATATAAAATATATATTGATTCTGTTCCTGCGCACACAGGATCTTCCTCACCACTCTCCCCAAATCTTCTTCTGTGAGGCTTCTGGAAGAACGACTGCAGTATACAGATGTAGATGTCGGTCTTTGTAAAAAGGGTGATGGGAGCCTGTCAGGAACTGGATCTAAGGACGGACAACATCTGGTGCATGGAAGCATAGGCCTCTCCATGATTTCTGTCGGAGTCAGATCTGATAAGGTAGGGTTTAACAATTTTACTTTCTTCTGATCCAACTTTGCTAGGGTTGGATCCACTAATTCTGAGGCAGTCTGTTTAGGTTTTGCAGAATCCGATGAAGTTGTAGGGTCAGGCACTCTCAATTTTGCTCACATCCAGGGTCAAGACCAGGCCCTTCTGACTTCTCTTTCATGAAGAGTTAGGGAAAGAAAATTTTGACGATGATTTTGGTTTAAGCATCTCAAAAACGGCTTCTCCAAAGGATGAAAGAATGAGACCTTTCAATGTCAACTTATTCATACACTCAGTAAGAGCTTGAGGATTGAAGCCACGTCAAATTGAGCGATCCTCTTATAAATGAAGAGAGCCTAGATAATAAAACACAGTGTGGGCATCTGAAACTGGCAATTTATTCCCACACTTTCAAAAACCTGCAGGTCTGTCAGCCATAATGAACACTGAGGAACAACAGCAATGATGTCAGAGGTTATTATAAAGAGAAAAATAAGTATGGCAAAGATTTTTTTAAAACTACCAAGAAGGAGAGAGTAAGGGAATATCAACACTGGTAAGCAAAGGACTACAACAGTGTCGTAAGGGCAGAGAGATACTAATGATAGTATCTGAAAAGTACCAAGTATGAAAGGAAATTACAGATATAGCAATGTAAAAGGAAGGATTGAAGTTGAGAATACTAATTAATGATTTACAAGAAAAAACAGAGAAATACAAAAAATGTTTACATATCTAAGTTGTACAGCTTGAGAGAGATGGCAGACCACGTCTGTTAGCTAGAAGCAGCAAACGAGATCTGAGGTATTTGGGGAAGGTGCACTATGGGTAAGGGAGAAGCTCAAGAGATTTGGTTGCCACAAGCTTTAGCAACAGCCAAGTCAGATCAAATAGTTGGGATCCAAACCCAATATTTGAGGACAGAATGAAAATTGACAGCATCACATCAACATTTACTCATCCGATTATTTGATCTATTACATGTACTATTGTTACCTTTTTTTCCAACATCTAATATTCAAGTGTCTTTTATAAATAAAATTTGGATAACCTTCTAATACCTTTCTAAATGGCTCATCAGACTCAATACATTTCCAGGTATTTTTCAAAATATGTTACACTTGATTACTTTCAACACGATATTTAATGACCATGGTAAGTTCATAGTTGTTCAAGTCAGGGTTATCATCACTTTTCTTAGTCACTCCACTATGGCTTACACTATTCAGTACCCAAAAGGGGAAAAAAAGAAGTTATGTACTCACCATAACCTTCCATCTGAGTAGTTAGACTTCATTTGTCAGCAACCTGTGGGTTCCGGATCTGATACGGATCCAAGCCAGCAGCTTACCAAGCTAACGTGACACCCAACAACCTAAGCCAAAAAGACCTGACCCAAACTCATACAACATGTTCGCCAAATTCAGGACATTGAGCCCAAACAGAGAAATAACCATCAAGGTTGGGGGAAGGTTGCTGACAAATGAAGTCTAACTACTCAGATGGAACATTATGGTGAGTACATAACTTCTTTATCTGAAGTAGTTAACTTCATTTGATCACCAACCTGTGGGACAGAGTCCCCAGCTACCCGAATCTTGGGAGGCGCTTTAAGGAAGAATATTCCGGAGCACTACAGAGCCAAAGGAAGCTTTTCCTCTAGACACCAAATCTAGCTTATACTGAGTAATGAAGGTGAGAGAGGAGGCCCAGGTAGCTGCTGAGCAGATATCGTCCAGGGAAACTCTAGACCAGAATGCAGTCGAAGTAGCCACAGAATGGGTGGAGTGAGCATGAATCCCTTCTGGTGCTGGTAATCCAAGTTCTCTATAAGCTTGTAAAATACAAAGCGAAATCCACTTAGCGATAGTCACTTTTGAAACTGATTTTCCCAAAAAGGGTCATAGGTTGGTACTAGGCTATCAGCCCTAGGGCCTATACAAGCCTAGCCATAACAATTCCCTGGCTATTTCTTCCCACACTATTTACTTTCCTGGACCCCTGTCTAGCAGGGCGACTGACGTGATCCCTGGGATGAATTTCCTTTCTCCCATCCAATCGTCAAGGTTCCTCTTGAAGAGGTCCAAAGAGGCACT
The DNA here is from genome assembly GCF_019279795.1 of Protopterus annectens. Classification (NCBI taxonomy): domain Eukaryota; kingdom Metazoa; phylum Chordata; order Ceratodontiformes; family Protopteridae; genus Protopterus; species Protopterus annectens. The sequence continues at coordinate 473,333,827 of NC_056727.1, forward strand.
CTGCTTGACATGTATGGGCAATCTATTCCAGAGTCTGGGGAGTCTCTGGGTCAGGAACCTAGCCCTCCAGCATGTTTTGTTTATTGTGATGACAAGGTTTAGATCCCTGGAGCGTGTAGCTCTGAGGGATTGGGATTTCTTAAGTGTAGCATGTCCAACAGCTCTGGGTTTGACATGGCCTTGTATGTTAAGCAGAGATCGCCTGAGTAGACGATATGCGACAGTGTATAGCTGGAGTTTTTAAGGCGGTCAGCGAGGGCATCTGCTTTAGGCCTGTGATTCTTTTAGTGAGGTATTTCTGAGGCCTTTCCAGTTGTTGCAGATGTCTTGAGAGGTACATACCAAATGGGGCGTTGTATTCTATAATGGGTCTAATGAGGGATGAGTACAGTGGGACAATGACCTCCTTTTTTCTGGATGAAAAGCCCTTCGTGATGAGGTGTGCCACATAGAAGGATTTCCTGACTGTTGTGGCGATGTGGTTATCGAAGGTGAGACCACTGTCCACCTGTGTCCCTAAGTCTCTTATCACACTTTCTGTGTTTAGTGTACTGCCACCTATATGATAAGTCATGGATACATGTTTTTTCCCAAAGGGGATACCAATACATTTCTTGGCATTGAGCTTGAGCCCATGGCTCTGGCACCAAGCATCTGTTTTTGTAAGGCCCTTTTGTAGATAGCAAAAGAAACAAAAAGCTGATTAGATTTACGGAAAGGTTTGGACCTATGCAAATAAAAACTTAACTGCCTGTGCACATCAAGCAAATGAAGTTTATATTCCCCTTTATTTCGAAAATTAGGGAAAAATACAGGCAAATTAATCGATTAATTAATATCGGACTCCAAAGCAATTTTAGGAAGAAAAGACGGGTTAGTCCTGAGATACCCTATCCTTGTGAAAAACAAGGTATGGGGGTTTCATACACAGTGCCTGAAGCTCCAACACTCTCCTGGCTGAAGTAATAGCCACCAGGACGGCAGTCTTCCATGACAAGAATTTCAAGTCAACTGATGCTGCGGGCTCGAATGGGGGCGCGACTAAGGCCCACAGTCAAATCCCACGGAGAGGAAGGATTATTAATAGGAGGCCTCAGAAGAAAAGTACCTTTCAAAAAAAAGTCTTGCAAATTCTGGCAGCAGCTGGGGAGCCTGAATTTTCCCCTACATGAAAATGGGAAATAGCTGCCAGCTGTACTTTCACTGTGGAAGAGCTGGCCCCTTGCTGGAAAATATGAGACAAAAAAGTCTAACACCGCTGGAACTGGAGTGGTAAAGGGATCCAGGTTGCTCTGTGAAATCCAAACGGAAAAACGTTTCCACTTACTACTGTAAACTTTCCTGGTAGAGGACTTATGTGCCGCTACCAGGATGGCTTTAACTGGGGAAGAGATACCGGGAGTCCTAACAACTAAGGGAACTGGAGTAACCAAGCTGTGAGCTTGACGCTGTTCAGATTCGGAGGAAGAATTCCCGAAGGATGATGAATAAGATCCGGAATGGGATCCAAGATCCAGGGTGGAGCTAGGAGATGAGATCGCAGGCAAGGGAACCCAACTTGACGAGGCCAGAATGGTGATATGAGGATAACTCTGCTCCCCAACAGACGAGCTTTCTGTAAGAATTTTGTCATGAGTGGAAGCAGGGGATAAGCATAAAGAAGACCAGGTGGCTAAGCATGGACAACAGCATCTCTGGGGGCTTCCCCCTTCGTGGAAATTAGAGCGAAAAACTCACTGCACTTCACGTTGGACAGCGATGCGAAGATATCGCAGCAAGGCTGACCCCACCTGAGAAAGATCTGTTGCTAAATAAGGGTTCAGAGACCACTTGTAAGGCGAAAGTACAGTTCTGCTCAATTTGTCTGTCAAGATGTTGGATCGACCCGAAATGTGCGCTGCTGTCAGAAAGCGGTTGGTGGAGATTGCCCATTCCTACACTCTCATGGCCTCTCGACAAAGTGGATAAGACCTGGTTCCCCCCTGTTTGTTGATGTACCAGACCACTGACATTGTCTGACTGGATAGCAATAGTTCCCAGAGCAAGAGAGGCATGAAAGGCCTGCAACGCTAAAAGAACTGCTCTCATCTCTAGAACGTTTATATGCAGAAAGGTCTCGCTCTGAGTCCACGTGCCTTGGACAGTCCTGCCCGAGGAGTGCCCCCCCACCCTAAGCGGGAGGCGTCCGTGGTCACCATGGCTTGGGGCGGAGGCGCAACAAAAGGGCATCCTTCTCGCAATTCCTGGGATTGAAGCCATCACATAAGAGAATTTTTGCACACACTGCTTAGAGGACTTGGCAAGTCTAGAGACTGATGTAGTAGAAGACCACTGAACTTGTAATGTCCACTTAACACTCTCATATGCAGACGTGCACAAGGAATCAGATTTATAGCTGCTGCCATGGACCCTAGGGCTCTCAGGGCTAACTCCGCTGGGGGTGCAGGATGCAGGAGACTGAAGGAGCACCGATACATGAAGGGCCAGGCTGTGAAGTCTGTCTGGAGTCAAAAATATCCTGGCCTGAAGAGATTCTATTCTTGTCCCTATGAAGTCTAGAATTTGAACAGGTTGGAGGGAAGACTTCCTGAGATTTATCGTGATCCCCAGCCGGGTAGACAACTGAAGAAAGAAATCCCTGGCTAGTACAAGTTGATGCCTGGTGGAGGCAGTGAGAAGCCAGTCGTCCAGGTACGGAAAGACCTGACTGCCCTGAAGCCTCAGGTGGGCTACTCCAGCTGCCATGACCTTGGTAAACACCCTGGGGGCTGTGATGAGACTGAAGGGTAGGACCCTGAACTGGTAATGACTGGCTCCTAGCCGAAGGCGGAGGAACCTCCTGGATCGCCTGCCCATCAGAATATGGTAGTACGCATCCTTGAGGTCTATCGAGCACATCCAGTCTTCCTCCTGGAAGAAGGGCAGGATAGATTGTAGAATGACTATCTGGAACTTTTCCTTGGCAAAGGACAGTTTCACCGTGGATAGGTCAAGAATCGGCCTCAAGTCCCCCGTCTTTTTTGGCACCAAAAAGAACCTGGAATAGATGCCTGATCCGGACTGGTCTGGGGGTACTCGCTGAACTGCTCTTTTCTCTAGCAGCTTTCTTATCTCCAAAGCTGCCACCTCCCTTTGAGCGGGTGGGACGTCTGGGAGGTGCCTTATGCATAGAGGGTTGTTTATGAAGGGAATAGAATAGCCTCTGGATATTATTTGAAGCACCCATCTGGATATTATTCGAAGCACCCAGCGATCTGACATGATGGACTGCCATTGGGCTAGGTGCCTCGAAAAACGCCCCCTGACTGCCTCCAGAGAGGAGCAGTCGGGCAACCCCTCAGGGCTGCTGCATGGGTCGGTAAAAGGTTCCAGTGACCTGAAGTTCTTCGGTCTCCCTCTGCCTCTGGGCCGGCGTCCACCTTGTCCCCCTCTGCTTCTGGGGGAGAAGGAATCCTAATCATTCTGGGGACTGCTGAGATTTCCGGAACCACAGCTTCTTTTGCCCTTGCTGGTTTCTGGAGAAGGACCTTTGACGGTTAGAGAAGTGGATCCCGATGGATGACCACGTATTCCCGTCCTTCTCACTTTGGACAAACTTATCTCGGACGGTCTTCCCGAACAGGGTTGAACCGTCAAAAGGGGAGTTAGTGAAGGACGTCTTGAAAGGCTGTGAAAAATCACAAAGCCGGAGCCAGGCACGACGCCTCATGGCAATACCAGACCCGGCTGCCCTAGCGGCTCCCTCGGTGGCATGAGAGAGTAAACGCATGGACGTATTTGACACAGACTTTAGAGTGGCCATACGAGCCAAGAATGTCCGCTTATCCCCGGCCAAAATGGACTCCGGGGGAGACTCGGCGTACTCTTTCACAAGGTCACACTGCAGTCTGATTACTTTGGCCATGTAATTCAGTGCCCTTATAGAAAAGGTAGCTGAAGCAAAAGTCTGCTTTCCAAGACGATCCATTGCCCTGGACTCCTTGTCCAGGGGATGGGCTGAGGAACTTTTCTGGGCGAGTTCCTTTTTGGTGGTTGCCGCTACCACCATGGCATCAACTGGGGAGCCTTTACTCCAAGTGGCTTTGTCCGCAGGAGGGCCCAATACCTTGTCAGTCCATTTGGGTATTGGCTCTAAAGTGTCTGGTTCCTTCCAGGCTCTGGTGGTAATAAGGTCCACCAGAGGGACAGCCGGGGTGACACCCAAGAGGTAGATTGGCCTGTATCGAATGTCTCCAGAAATACTGACTCGTCCGAGGAAGGTTTTTGGCGGACCAACCCCCCCCCCCAGCGAAGAATTACAATTATGTCTCCAAAGGAGATGTCTTCGGGGGGTGATCTGGGAAACCTACCCCTTCCTCCAAGTCAGTATCTTTAGTGAGGGACTCAGGGGAGTCCATATGCCTCCTTTTGCACTGGCATTTGAGAGGGGCCTCCTCGGGGGGACTCTCTGGGGAGGGCTTGCAAACAGTCTCGTATTCCTCAAGGGGAACTGTCTGGGGCCTACTGGATACAGGCTGTCCCTAGGAGGACTGGATGATGGAAGACAAACTCAGTTGCGAGGGAGTAGGGGCAGACTCAGAGGAAAGAGTGAGGGGTCTCGATCCTCCAGAGAGAACCCTCACCACAACGTCAAAAGCTGAAGGGAATCCGACTTCCTTGAAGCTGGTGGTGTGGGTAGTCACACCCCTCAGATCTGACGAGGGAATCGCAGCCGAGGCTGGCACAGCCGGACCCAAGGAGACGGTATGCCCTGATCACAACGGGGCCGACGACACACTCATCCCCTCGGATCTGACGCCCAGATCTCAGCTCCAAGAGCTCGGATTTGACAAGGGATCCGACAGGCTCGAGGGCATGGCCGGCATTGAGGTAGGAGGTACCATCGGCATCGACCCCAACTCCGGGGCTCCTCGGATCCATAGACTCTGAAACCCGAGGGTGGATCGGAGAAGGAGTTATCAGAGCAAATGTCAGGGCCGAACTCCCCACTCCAGCTGGGGGGGGGGGGGGAGGGCCAGCAACACTCCCATCTGCAATTGAGTTTGCAGGAACCTTATCATCCGGTCCATATTGACTTCAGAGAGGGTCCTAGTAGACCTCAAGGATGCCACCGACACGAGCCGGGAGGGCTGATGCGAGGACGACCTCGAAGTGGGCTGAGACTCCTCCTCTGGCTCCGGGGAGAATCGTGGAGAACGGAGCCAAGGGGAAGATAGCCTTAAACTTTTTCCTGGAGACAACACCTTAGCGGGAGGGGCCGATGGATCGGAGTCGGCTTGGCTCTTGCCACCCCTCTCCCGGTCTCTGTCTCTCTCTTTTTCTTTCTCCCTATGTTTGTCTTTCTTGGCCTCTCTCTCTTCCTGTTTAGAGGTGGGAGTGGGATTCCCGGACAAGGGAGGAGGGCCGGAAGGCTGAACAGTCACAGCCGTGACTGAAGAAGCCGCAGAAGTGGTAGCTGACTCTGCGGGTAAAAGACCCGCAAGAGTCAGCTTGGTCCTGTGATCCCTGCAGGGCTCGGGGGTTAAAGGCCGCACAAATTTTGCAGCCAGATGTTAGATGAGGCACCCCCAAACAAACTATGCACAGAGTGTGGCCATCAGCCGGGGACAGCTTATGGCCACACTCTGTGCACTTAGAGAAAGTCGGTTTCTGACTTTCTGACATTCCTGTTTAGACAAGCTAAGTCAGAGGCAGGCAGACACACACACACATGCTAAGAGCGGGAAGGGAGGCCTACACAACAGAAAGTTTACAACTTTCTACACTACAAAGATCACTAAAATCTATACACAAAAACCCAGGGAGATTAAGGATAGGATTATAGAAATGTTTAGCACAGAAAATGGGTACACAGACTGAAAGCTAGATAAAATCTAACTAACCTTTTTGGAGCTCAGGAATCTCTTGCTGGCAAAGCCATGGCAAACGAGATCTGAGGATTGGAAGGAGGTTTCAGTTTAGTATGGGTAAGGGGGAGGAGGAGGAGCTTGGAGCTCAGATCTTTAGCTTGGCAAGCTGCCGGCTCGGATCTGTATCGGATCTGGAACCCCCACAGGTTGATGATCAAATGAAGTTAATTACTTCAGATAATATCTTTTTCCTCTTTTGGATCACCTCAATACTAACTTCTTTTAATATTTCCAAGGGATAGCCTTTTTCAAGTAACATCTTAACTAAATTATCAATTTCCATTAAAAACTGTCATCATTGGAGATCAATCTAGATGCTCGTACCATCTGCCATTTTATAAAGCCTTTATTAGCAGTTGTTCAATGTGCCAAAAGAAATTATAAAAAATTATTAGAATATATGGATTTCTGGTACAGTCTGGAATCAAAATCACGTGTCATTATTTTGCAATAGTTACATATAGATAATTAATTGATTTATAGAATATGTATATGTAAATCTTAAAAAAAAACGGTTGTAGAATTTAAATATCTCACAAATTCCAACTGTAATATACTACCCTTCCACAGAATAAATACATCATCTAAGAATCAATATAACTGCATGTTCCATACAGCTAGTTAGAAAGAAAGTTCTGCTCCCAATGCCACAGTACAATGTTTGCATAAGATGGAGCACAAGTAGCACCCCATAGCTACATCCATTATTTGTCTGTAGTACTCTCCATTGAAAATAACAGTTTCCATGTAGTAACCCACAATAATGGTCTCTTCTTTGCTCAAATAACTAAATTTATAACAAAAATCCTTAAATCATTCAAGATCTATATCATGTAGAATGCATGAAAACAAATCAACACCATCTACTGTAACAAGTATAGTAGCACCAAAAAACTCATGTTTTATATTAGCCGAAAATCCCAGGAATCCTATAAATTATAGGGATATTTCCTTAAGAAATATTTTAGTTTTCCATCCACAAAAATAGCCATGGCATGTGTTTGAGCCAGAAGCTGTCACACAGGGGGGGTCTTGTATATTTTTATGCATCTTGGGAATTCTGAAAATAGAGGGAATTAATGGATGGTCAAATTTTAAGAACCTAAATAACAGATCTCTACTGGACCTTGATCTATCAAATCCTGCAACAATAAAAAGAAGTTATGTCTTACCATAACGTTCCATCTGTATTGCTGATCCTCATTCAGTCATTACGCATGGGTATCAGTTCCAAGCTCGGAACCGAGCCGGCCATTTTACAAGCTCACATCAGTTTCAAACTCTCGAGCTAAACTCTTACCCACAATCCCATCTCCCTGTTAACTCAGATTGAGTTTGCAAGTTAAAGAAGGTAGAGGCTACCTCAGGTCAAATAACCTAATAACCTAAGAGAACTGGTGGTGAGATCCACTAGAAACCACAGGAGGGGGAAGGAGGGAGGGTCGTAATGACTGAACAAGGATCAACAATACAGATGGAACGTTATGGTAAGACATAACTTCTTTATCTGATATTGTTAATCCTCGTTCATTCCTTACGCATGGGACAGAGTCCCCAGCTACCTCTATTCCTGGGAGGCTCTCATGGAAGGACATTCCTGAGCACCACAGCACCGAAAGATGCTCTTCCCCTGGAGGCCAAATCCAATTTGTAATGATTGATGAAGGTATGAGGCGTAACCCAAGTTGCAGCTGCACAGATGTCATGTATAGAAGCTCTGGCATGGAAGGCAGCAGAAGTTGCCACCAACCTTGTTGAATGAGCTTTCATGGTAGTAGGCAACGAGATATTACGTTGTGTGCAAATAAAGGTCTCACAGTCCTTCAACCATCTAGCTAATGTGACCTTGGCAACAGCAGATCCTAATCTAGATCCAGAAAAGGCCAAAAATAACTGGTCAGATTTACGAAAGGGTTTAGTCCTGTTTAAGTAAAAACGGATTTGCCTGTGTATATCTAGGGTATGTAGGCACTACTCTCCTCTGTTTGAATGGTTGGGGAAGAAAACTGGCAATTCAATGGCTTGATTAATGGACATTTCAGATATCACTTTAGGCAGAAATGACAGATTACTTCTCAGAGACACTCTATCTCTATGAAAAATCAAGTATGGACTCTTGATACATAAAGCTTGAAGTTCAGAAATACGTCTGGCAGAAGTAATAGCGACCAAAAACAAGGTTTTCCATGACAAATACTTGAGGTTGCAAGAAGTGGCTGGATCAAAAGGTGCCATTGTCAGAGCTTGTAGAACTAATGATAAATCCCATGGTTGAATAGGTTCTCTAAAAGGTGGCTTCAGATGATTCACTGCTTATATGAAGGTCTTGCACAATTTATGGGACATAAGAGAGGAATCTTGGACACCCTCATGAAAATTAGAAATTGCAGCCAAATGAACTCTAATGGTCGGCCAAATAGTCTAGTATTATCGACACTGGTGCTGAAAAGGGGTCTACTTGTTTATCTTTCAGCCAAGAGGTAAATCTTTTCCACTTGCTCGGATAAGTAATTCTAGTGGAAGACTTATGAGAAGCAATGAGAATATCACGTACTAGTAAAGAAAGATCATTCTGCCTGGCAATCAAGGGAATTGGAGTAGCCAAGCAGTTAGCTTTAGGCTGTTCAGATTGGGATGAATCAGGTTCTGTGGGTGTGAGATCAACTCCGGGATTGGATGGAGAATCCATGATCGATCTAGTAGGTGAGGCCAAAAGAATGGGAACCAAATCTGTCGGGGCCAATATGGTGCTATGAGGATTATCTTGCTCTTCAACCACTGGGCTTTCTTCAGAAACTGGGGAATAAGAGGAAAGGGCGGAAATGTGTAGTAAAGACCCAAGGGCCATTCGTGGACTAAAGTGTCCCTGGGTGATTGTCCCGGAGGGGGAATCAGGGCGAAGTAGTTGCTGCATTTGTAGTAGGTCGGAGATGCAAAGAGGTCACAGCAAGGATGGCCCCAGCGGTGGAAGATCTCCGCAGCTATCAAGGGATTCAGGGACCACTCATGAGGTTGAAGAATGCACCTGCTGAGTCTGTCTGCTATCATATTGGAACTCCCGGGAATGTGCGTTGCTGGAAGAAAACGGTTGGTAGCCATCGCCCATTGCCATATCCTCATGGCCTCTTGACAAAGGGGGTAAGATTTGGTTCCACCTTATTTGTTGATGTACCAGACCACTGCCATGTTGTCTGATTGAATCGCAATTGTCCCAGACAGCAGCAGGGGATGGAATGCTTGCAACGCCAGAAGCACCGCCCTCGGCTCTAGAACATTTATATGCAGATGGGCCTCCAGTTGGGACCAAGTGCCTTGGACTGTCTGTCCCTGACATAGCTCCCCCACCCCATCAGGGAGGCGTCTGTGGACACTGTGGCCTTGGGTTGCTGGGGGGAGAAGGAGCAAGACCATTGAGAGAGATTGTATGTCATCCACCAATTTAAATCCTGTTTGCACCTGTGGGTTACTCGAATCATGGCTGAAAGAGGATGCTGAAAAGGATACCATTGGGTGAGCAGTAGCTATTGTAGAAGCCTCATGTGAAACCTGGCAAGGGGAACAATGGTGATGGAGGATGCCATGGAACCCAACAGCTGTAGAACAGAGTGAGCTGTGGATTTTTCCTTTGAAAAGATTGGAATTAGTTGTTGCTTTATCCTTAAAATTCTGTGCTCTGGAATAGCAGCTCTGTAGTTCTTTGTGTCAAAGATAACCCCTATGAATTCTGTCGACTGAGATGGGGTGAGATTGGATTTCTGCCAGTTTATGGTTATGCCTAGCCTTTGAGCAGCGAGGAGAGAGTATGCCAGGGCTTTTTCCAATAGATGTCTGGTGGGGGTGGAAATGAGCCAGTCGTCTAGGTATGGAAACACCTGGAATCCTTGAAGTCGCAAGTGAGCTGTGACAGCTGCCATGCACTTTGTGAACACTCTGGGGGCTGTAGAGAGTCCGAAGGGCAGTTCTCTGAGCTGGTAGTGACTGGCTCCCGCACTGAAGCGCAGAAATCTTCTTGATGGCCTGTCCACCTTTATGTGGTAGTACGCATCTTGAAGATCTGTAGAGCACATCCAATCGTCTTTTTCCAAAAGCGAGAGGATAGACTGTATAGTGACCATCCGGAATTTTTGTACTCTCACAAACTTGTTCAGTACACTGAGATCCAAAATTGGTCTCCAGTCCCCGGTTTTCTTTGGCACCAAAAATAGTCTTGAGTAGAATCCGGATCCTATCTGGTCTGGAGGGACTATATGGATGACTCTTTTTCTTAGCAGCTTTTCTATCTCTAGTGCTGCTTCTTCCCTTTGACTGGGTGGAACATCAGGAAGATTTTTTGAAGGGACGGGACAAAGATCGAAGGGGATATGATAACCTCTGGTTATGATCCTTTGTACCCAAGAATCAGTGGTGATGGTTAGCCAGGCAGAAGGGTACAAGGAGAAACGTCCCCCAACCACCTCCAGAGGAAAGGAGTTGGGCCGCTCTTCAGGAGCGCTGGTAGGATTTACCAGGGAAAGAATCCCTGGAACCCTGGTTACGCGGCCCCCTCTGTCCCAAAAGGAGCGTCTTCCCTGTGTGTTTCCTCCTCTGCCTCTGGGGGAGAACTCGGCCTGTATGTCACGGAAAGGACCCTGAGATTTCTTGAACCATATCTTCCCACTCTTTTGGTTTCGGGAGAAACCACAATGAGGGAAAGAATAATTGACACCTATGGCAGAAAGGGTCTTACCCTCCTGTTCACATCTGGCCAGTGTGCTTTTAACTTTAGGCCCAAACAACGAGGAGGGCTCAATGGAGGCATTAAGAAAGGAAGACTTAAAAGGTTCCGAAAAGTTGCACAAGTGCATCCAGACGTGTCGTCTCAAGACCGCAGCTGAACCCGCCGCTCCAGCTGCTCCTTCTTATGCGTGAGATATCAATCGCATACAGGAGTTAGATATAGACTCAATGGTGGCCAGCTGAGAGGCCACTTTGTCATGGACCTCATCAGACAATGCATCAGCCAAGGTTTCAGAGAGCTCAGAAACCAGATACCTTAGAAGCCTGGTAAAATGTGCCATATAATTCAGGAACCTGATAGCAAAGGTCGCTGAAGCAAAGGTGCGCTTCCCTATTCTGTCCAGGGCCCGGGACTCTCTGTTAGGCGGATGGACAGTCTGGCTTTTTGCTTCTGCCAGATGCTTTTTTGTTGTGGCCGCCACCACCAAAGCATCTACAGGAAGACCTTTGGACCAATGGGGATCCGAAGCTAGAGGGGACAAGATCTGATCTGGCCTCTGGGGAATAGCTTTGACGGTATCAAGGGCCTTCCAAGCACGCTGCACGATGAACTTGACGAGTTCATCGGCAGGTGGAGTAACCCAGGAGGTAGGGGGCTGGGTGCGAAAGGTGTGCAGGAACAGAGATTCCTCAGGGGTCAGATTAGAGGACTGCCAGTCACCTCTCTGTTTCAGGATTTCGAGGATATTGCCAAAGGATACCTCAGAGGGTGACCGAGGGGATCCTTCCCCCTCATCGAAATCTGTGTCTTCAGTGAGGGACTCCTCTGTGGAGTCCATGTGCTTCCTCTTGCACAAACTTTTCCGGTGGACTTCCTCAGCGGGAAAAGCTGGAGAAGGAAACGGGGATTCCTGAGGGAATATGTCCTGAGGCCCTTGCACCCGGTGTCCGCTAGGTGCGGCTTGTAAAACCAGTGTACCAGAGAAGGGCGGAGGTATAGACAGTCTGGTATCGCCAGCAGCAGCAAAAGCCTTCTCCATCAGTTGGAAGGCTGGTCCACCCGGAGAGCAGTGTATGTCTAGGACAGGGGGCACCCCTTCCCTAAGTGGCTCAGCCTGCCGACCCGGAGTCCCTGGTTGGCTGTGGAGCAGCAAGCTATGCATGTCACAGCAGACATCCTGGGTTGTAGCAAAACTATCCTGCCACAAAGGCAACTGCGGTTCCTTAGTGAGATCCATAAAGGGAACCGCAGAAGGGGAAGACTACTACATCCATGGACTTCAAAGGCAATGAAGGAGGAGAATAAGAAGGTGTCTTTGGAGATGGGTGATCACCTCCCAAAGAAGGATAGTTCCTGAGGGGTGGAATACCTCTGGCCAAGAATGCCTGGTCCACACGACCCAACACATGATCGGAAAGGCTTCTAGTGGACCTCACAGATTCTGAAGGAGAAACAGGCCTGTCCACAAAAGAGGTAGACTCGGTGTCTATCTCATCTGAATGCACCAAGGACAACGGTGCAGAGAGGGACTGGACTACTGTTGTCTGCACCGAAGTCGTCATCGGTGCCGATGTCATTGCCTGCACCGACACAGGGATCGGTGCCGAAGTGGTTGTCGGTTCCGAAGCTAGAACCGACAAAACTGGAGTTAACAATAAAGGCCTCGGTTCTGAGGAAGATCTCGGAGTCGACGCGGTCAAGTTTGCGCCAAATGAACGGTCGGTGCCGATACAGTGGTAATGGTCTGAAGCGAGGAACCCCTCTGTGCCGATATGTAGAAGGCTGCAGGAGAGGACACAGCCGAAATCACTAATGGAGCCGAAGGCCTCGGTGCCGAAGGTCTGGGCACCGAAAGCACTGGGGCTGACAGAGAGCTCCAGAGCCGAAATGTTAGTCTTTTTAGATTTTGGTTGGTGAGAATCCCCAGCCGGGGATGAAGGCAAGGATTTAGCCTTAGAAGAAACATCCATTTTCTAAAGGGCTTTAGGAGGTGTTGAGACCTCTGACCCAGAAATAGCCTCTGAAAAGGGAGATTTGAGAAGTGCCTTCAGTATCAGCTTATTTTTCCTTTCTAACAAAGTCCTGTTAGAAAAGTTCTCACAAACAGTACAAGGTGGTTCAACAGATAAATGCGAAGCTCCCAAACAATAAACACAAAGAGTGTGCATCGGAAGTAGGCATTTTGTGTCCACAATCAGAACACCACTTAAACCTTGGACTACCTTTTTTATCTGTCATATTAACTGACAGAAAATTACCAACAATGGTACAAGAGAGTACCCGAAGGTATTAAAAAGAAAGGGAAAAGGATTACCAACGATGGTTAAGAGAAAATTACCTTGCGGTAAAAAAGGATAGGTAAAGGACAGAAAAAACCTGAGGAAATTATGAATGCTAGATGCGATAGGGCAAGAGACAATAAAATATCAACTTTTCTGACAGAAAAGTAATTTGTAAAGCGATTAAACAATTGACTGTACTTAGCTCAAGAGAAGTAGCTTGACACGACCGGATGGCAATGCGGCAAATGAAATCTGGGGTAACAGGGAGAGGGGATTGTGGGTAAGAGTTTAGCTCGAAAGTTTGAAGCTGACGCGAGCTTGGAAAATGGCTGGCTCGGTTCCGAGCTCGGAAGCGATACCCATGCGTAAGGAATGAACGAGGATTAACAATATCAGATGTCAGTTTTATAATATGCCCTGTTCACCTCACTTTTAGATACTCTGGTGTAATGATTAGCACTATTTAATATATCATACATTCTAGATGTATAGTCAACAGCAGTCATCAAGGCAACCCCCCCCCCCCTTGTCAGGTTTCATTATCCTAATTTCCTTATTGCAAGTTAATTGTTTCAGTGTGTAAAATTCTTCCTTATTTAAATTAGAATTCATTCCAAAAGGACTTTTGTACATGTTTCTGATGTTCCTTTCATAAAATTTCTCAAAAGAGCTGTAGGGTGGGGATAAAGTAGGGCTGCATGTACTTTTTCTAACAAATTTTACAGATTTATTAGTTATACTAGAAGAATCTTGGAACATCAATTTAAAATCAGGTTTTCTAATGTATAATTTTAAGTCTATCAAGACAGTGCATAAGTCGATCCTAATTTTGGGTACAAAAGTAAATCTTTTACTGAACAAATCATGGTGTTGTGAATCGATTTCTAAATTACTATCATTGTAGACTTTAAATCCTTTGTGATCATTTATAACTATAATTCCATTTTAACAGGTCCCACTAAATGTGTCTACCAAAGGATTGAGGAGTGTCGTTTAAACCAATCCCATCATCGTTAATTAAAATCAACGCCATCCCCCCTCTTGCTTTTTCTGTTTTTGTGCTGCAACCATTGTGATTGCCTGGGACCTGAGTTGACGAAGGAGCACTTGTTTGGTCCTTCTGAGCTAATGTCTTGGCACAGCGTAAAGGTGGAAAATGCTCCGTTCCTAAACATTGTTTATGTGTTCTGTGCCAATATCTAATTCAAAATTTTCCGTGTTATCTATAACATTATTGTTACAGGCTGTTCCACTATTAAAATACTGGTTATGAAAAAAACTGTATGGGTTTAGGGTAAGCTGTCTCATTCAAATGATCCATCTCATTTATGCATTTTATTAAGCTTTCTAGTTATACTTTTTTTCCAAAACACTCTTTATGTGGCTAAAAATCTGATTGTATTCTTGCACTTTTACCTTGAATAATAAATCTTTCCTAAGTAACATCTAGTCTATTAATCTAGAAGACCAGTCATAATTTTATCATTGAGTTATATAACTATTTCAATAATATGCACACCACAGTCATCAAATATGGAAACTAACTTATGGTACAATTCTGAAACAGCAACTCCATTAGGAATTTTCTAAACTCTAAGCATTTTTGGTGCCATTCTTTTATGTATACAATCTCTCAAATATATACTATCTAACTGTAAAGATTTGTACCTAGTCAGTTTCTTTTTGAATAAATCCAACTGTTCAAACAAACCGCTGGTAACAGTGTGCAATCCTGTTTTGTTGAAAACTATATCAGTTCTTTTTAATCATGCAGAAAAATCAAAACCAGAGCCTCCAACATTGAAAGCATTCTCAGCATTCTCCATTCGTTGATTTCTGTGAATCCCAGAAATGGTCCCTGGGAACACAAACTTGAATATAAAGACCTTTACTGGCAAATTAGATTGAACCCCAATACACCACTAGGTTTAAATGACGCTATTTCTATAAGTAGCGTACTAAAGTTACAAGCAGCCAAGTTATCATTGAAAATATTGAATTATCAAGAATTTAATTATATTTTTAAGTGGCTTTTTATACAAGTTACTACTAAATTTTATACCTTAAAGTTAATTTCCATTGCACTATTTAAATATTATGCCTACTCTGCACCTTTAAGAAGTTTTCAATTAAATTTATTCATTAATGGATGACATATAATTGGTTTAAAGCATGTTTTAATTGCATTTAAAGCAGTTGTTTTTTAGCATCTTGAGTTCTGATAAAGTCCATTTATTTAATGTGGATGAAAGTACTTAACTCAAACTTAATAAATCATTGCATGTTAATTTTACGAAAGTGGAATCTTTAAGCTTTTTAATCTACAGTGAGAGTACTGGTGTGGAGCATGCTTGGCTTGTGTTATTGGTTTATTTCCGTGGTTTTCCTCTGTTTTTTGGTTCTGTGTTACATTTTGGAAAGAACACTATGCCCTCACAGGATTTGTTTTTATGCACTGAACACGATTGGCCAAAGTGTGACATGGAAATAGGATTAGCTGCTAAGTTTGGTACAACACAACCTTTAGAGGTATTTACTTACAAACTCACCCAGCTTGTACAACTT
The DNA here is from genome assembly GCF_019279795.1 of Protopterus annectens. Taxonomy (NCBI): domain Eukaryota; kingdom Metazoa; phylum Chordata; order Ceratodontiformes; family Protopteridae; genus Protopterus; species Protopterus annectens. The sequence goes on from NC_056727.1 coordinate 473,349,300, forward strand.
CTAACACCCATTATAACTGATTTACATAATAACTATGCGAGTTTTGGACAGAAAGAAAGAGGTTTTAAATCGCAAACACACACACACACTGGATAAGACTTTTCCACATCCTCCCTTTGTGGTTTTGAGCTTTCCTAGGGATGCTGAAGCTGTAGTCCGACCATGCACCACCAGAACTGAAGCATTAATTTTAATTCAACAAACAGAGAACGCTAATGATGTAGGCTCTGGTTTTGATTATTCTGCATGGTTAAAAAGAACTGATATAGTTTTCAACAAGACATGATTGCATGCTGCTACCAGTGGTTTGTTTGACAGACAGTTGGCTTTATTTGAAAAGAAACTAAGTACAAATCTTTTACAGTTGAACAATACATACATGAGAGAATATATACACATAAAAGAAGGGTACCAAAGGAGCTTAGAGTTTGGAAAATGTCTAATGGAAATGCTAATGATTTAGAACTGTACCACAAGTTAGTGTCTATATTTGATGAATATGGCATGCACGTTATGGAAATAATTATACAACACAAGGATAAAATTGTCTAATAGATTAGATTAATCAACTAGATGGTTCACTTAGGAAAGCTTTACTATTCAAAGTAAAGGTACAAGAATACAATAAGATTTGCAGCCATACAGATAATGTTGTGGAAAAAATTAAACCTAGAAAGCTCAATAAAAGAGATGAGATGGATTATTTAAATGAGGCAGCTTACACTAAACCCAGTTTTTTCATAACTGGTATTTTAATAGTAGAACAGCTTGTGACAATTTTATAGATAACACAGAAAATATTGAATTAGATACTGGTACAGAATACATTAACAATGACTTTTTTAGGAACACAGCATTTTTCACCTTTACGCCGGTCCAACAGATTAGCTCAAAAGGACCGAGCGAGTGCTCCTTCGTCAACTCAGCTCCCAGGCAATTACAATATTTGGGGAAGAAACCACAGAAAAAAAAAAACAAGAGGAGGGGATGGCTTCAGTTTTAATTAACAATGATGAGATTGGTTTCAGCGATATACTTATTAATCCTTTGGTAGATTTGAAGCCAAGTAAAGAATTGTTCCACACAAATTTAGTGGAACCTGTTAATAATGGAATTATGGTTGTAAGTGAACACACAGGATTTAAAGTCTACAATTCTAGTATTTTATAAAATGATGCACACCACCATGATTAGTTCAGTAAAGGATTTACTTCTGCACCCAAATCTAGAACCAACTTATGAGATGTCTGGATAGACTTAAAATTATACATTAGAAAAATGAATTTTAAAGTGATATTCCAAGATTCTTCTAGTATAAGTAATAAACCAATATATTTTTTTAAAGAAAAAATACATACAACCCTCTTTTACACTCCACCCTACAGTTCTTTGAGAAATTTTGTGATAGGGACATCAGAAACATGTACAAATGTCCTTTTGGAATGAATTATAATTTAAATAAGAAAGAATTTAACACTCAACAATTAACTTCCAACAAGGAAATTAGGATAACCAAGTCTGACAAGAGCAGGGGGATTGTCTTGATGAATGCCATTGATTATATAACTATGGTGTACGCTATACTAAGTAATGGTAACATTACACCAGAGTATATAAAAGTGAAAAGAGCAGGGCATATTATAAAATTGACTTACTGCTACAGGATTTGAGAGATCAAGGTGCAACAGAATATTAGTTATTTAGGATCTTAAAAGTTGACCATCCCTTAATTCCCTCTCTCTCTTCGGAATTCCCTAGATACATAAAATACACACACACACACACACACACACACACACACACACACACACACACACACACACACACACGTGTCCTGTTGTGACAGCTTCTGGTTCAAAAACACACCCTATGACTGACTGTATCTGTGGATGTAAAACTAAAATATTTCTTAAAGAAATATTCCTATATTTTAAAGGATTCCTGGGATTTTTGATTAATAAAAAACATGATTTGTTTGGTTATATACTTGCTACAGTAGATGAGGTAGGTTTGTTTTCATGTACTCCATACGATGTAGGCCTTGAATGGTTTAAGGATGCGTCTTATGTAGTTGTTTGAGCAACGAAGAGACCATTATTATGGGTAACTTCATGAAAGTTATTCTACATAATTATATTTTTTTCGAAGGAGAGTACTTCAGACAAATAAAGGGTGTAGCGATGGGGGGGGGGGGGGGGGCTGCCTGTGCTCCAATAAATGCAAACATTATATTGTGGCAATGGGAGCAGAAAGTGGTCTTTCCATCTAGCTATATGGAACATGTAGTTGTATTTTTAATATTCTTGAATAATGTATTTATTCTGTGGAAGGGAAGCATATTACAATTTGATAAATTTATGAATTATTTAAATTCTACAACTGATTTTTTTAAGCTTTACATATACATGTTATCTAGATGCAACTATTTTGAGAAATGAGACACATGCTTTTGATTCCAAACTGTAAAAACACACATTCTAGTAAAATTTTTACACTTCACTAGCAAATGTTCAAAGTGCCAAAAGAAAGGATTAGTAAAAGGGTGCATCTAGACTGACCTCCACTGATGACCAATTTTTAATGGAAAATGATAATTTAGATACCATGTTCTTTGAAAGAGGCTATTCCTGGAAATATTAGAAGAAATTAGTAAAAAAGGTGATCCAAAAGAGGAGAAAGATTTTTTTTCTCCTTTTGGGCACCGACAGTGTAAGCCATGGTAGAGCGACTAAGAAATGTGATGATAAACTTAATTTGAACAACTATGAACTTACCACAGTGATTAAATGATTTTGAACATGATCAAGTGAAACAGGCTTTGAAAAATAACTGGACTGCATTGAGTATGATGAGCCATGTAAAAAGGTATTAGGTTATCCAAATTTTATTTATAAGAGAGACTAATATTAAAGAGAAGTTGGAGAAAGGTAACAATAACGTGCAACAGATCAAAGAATGGGATGAGTAAGTGTGGTTTTTACCCTCAGTGTAAATTTATATTTCAGGGACAGACCATTAGGCTTAAAATATTGACTGCCGAATTCAGGATAAATGAATGCGTGAGATTTGTAGCCCCGGAGGGGTGGTGTGTCTGGTGTTCTGTCATTTTTGCCATGCGTATTATGCTGAAAGACTGAATGCATGTTGAAAAGGAGAATTTATTAGTACAAATATATTATTATTAACTTTGCTAGCAACAAATTCAATATTTAACCATAAATTAGCACACAATAACAGCAAAAGATTTTATTTTTTTGCACTTGAAAAGGTTCCTCTGAATCCCAGAGATGGTCTCTGGGAACACAAACTTGAATATTGAGAACTTTAACAGCAAATTAGATTGAACGCCAATACACTACCAGTTTTAAATAATGCTATTTCTATTAAGTAGTGTACTTAAGTTACATGCAGCCAAGTTATACTTGAAAATATTGATTTATCACTTTTTTTAATAATGTTTTTAAGTAGCTTTTTATACAAGTTACTATTACATTTTCTAGTTCAGTTATTTTACATTGCACTACTTAAATGTTATGCCTACTCTGTACCTTTAAGAAGTTTTCAGTTAAGTTTATTCATTAATTGGTACAATATTGGTTTAGCATGTATTCTAATTGTATTTAAGCAGTTATTTTTTAGCATCTTTAGTTCTGATGAAGTACATTCATTTAATGTGGATGAAAGCGCTTAACTCAAACTTAATAAACCATTGCACATTATTTTTTGAATGTGGAATCCTTAGGCTTTTTAATTTACTGTGAGGGTACTGATGAGGACCATGCATGGCTTGTGTTATTGTTTCAAAATATTCCACACCACCAAAATGTCCTTTTCTGGATTTTATCAAGTACAAAATAACATCAACTGCAAATAGTTAATTTTTCTTGAACATTATGCCAGTTATAGCCTTGAAACTGAGAATCATTTAGCTTCTTTGTCAATGGCTCTACATATAACACAAAAAAGGTGCAAGAGGAATCCTCCCATCTTAAGTGGTGCCTTTGACCCTTCATGTATCTTCCTAATTAAATCAAATATTCTATCAGGGAATGCAAATGCTTCCATTAACCTACTCAAAATCCCAGCTGATTCTACTAAATACTTTATCTGCATTAACCAACAATATTGGTATTTTCTTACATTCTACTTCTCTATGGATCATCATTGTTCTAGTAATTTTGTCAAATGCTTGCCTCCCCTCCAGAAAACCACACAAAACCATATCTATCAATTTTGGCAACACCTTGCCATTCTCTTTGCTAATATAGACAGGAACACTTTATAATCATGGTTTAAAACTGAAGTGGGTCTATATTAAGCTGGATCAGAAAGTCTTTACTCTCTTTAGGTAATGCAGCCACCACAACCTTCTTCCAAAATCCTGCCTTTTAAGACTGTTTAAAAGAAAAAAAACTTCCACATTCTTATCACTTTCTTCCCTCCTAACTTCCAAACTTTCATAAAACATCTGTGAAATCAGTCAACAGGGAAGTCTCTAGGAACAATCATTTTATCGCATCTCATCCAGTGTTAGCGATCCATTGCTGAGCCTCATTTTCCTTTAACACTGGCTTAATTAAATTATGCCTTTTCTTGGTTACTTCATTCTTCGTCATACAGATTTTCATAAAACTTCTGAAATATCTCCAATACCTTTATAGACCTTGGGTTATTTTTCCTGTTCAAGGCTCCCTAAGTTTTTTCTGCTTTGTTGCCCAAGTCACTGTGCAAGAAGTTTTTGTGCTCTGGAGTTATCAAAAAAATAACTGCTTACTGGCAACCTTTCTAAACTCATGAATATTATCCAAATACTTTCTTATTTCCCTTCAGCATTCAGCAGTTGCACCTCTTCCTGTTCCTTATATTCTGCAATACTTTAACCATGGTCAATCCTTCAACACAAGTCCTATCACTTCTTTCCCATATCCATTTCTTTTTTATTTCTGCCCAATTTTTTAACTACATTTTCCTTTTATCTCACTAACTAGCTATCTCTTAACAAAATATTTCTATCTTACCCAATAATTCTTGAATTGTTTGCACTACACATTCCTTAAAGGAGAACCACACCCAGAGATTGAAACATGTTTATTTCATCATGTCTTAATGTTTCCTACATTTTAACACCACTTTTGGACTCTGTATACTTTTTTTTTATATTTTTAAATGCAATTCCAGAGTCTGTCCACACGGGGTCTGGCATCTTGACTTTTTTAGTCTACCTCCAGGTATCCCACAATGAGTGTGCTTGGATTTAAAATATTACATCATAGCCCCTGCTGTCAATGCCTTCACTTTACATCTGTTTTCACATATACCCTGCTTTCTTTTAGTCAGTCAGGTTTAATTACCATTTCTTGCTCCTCAGTGACAACTTAAGACAAACATGGATAACTACACAGAACAGTATTCTCAGTGCTTATTTCTTTTCCCTTCTGAAGTGGCCAATTTTCATTCTTTTGTTAAGCATGAGTTGCAGTCCTTAAACATCTCCTCTCCCCTAAACACCTTCCCTTAGTATTTGTCAAAGTGGCAAATTTGAGCTGTTTGCTACTGTAATTGATAGCTCATAACAGGAGACAAAGTTCATGTGCTGAGAATACTGTTCTGTGCAATCATCCCCGTTTAATTTTTATTTTATTTAACATTTGTTTATAAGGAAAGTCCAACTAGGACAGAACCCATTTTCAGTTGGGGTCCGGGGAGAAACCCTCCAGACGCATATCTTTGGAATGAGGGAGGAAACTGGAAGACCTGGAGGAAACCCACATGAATGCAGGGTGAACATGCAGACTCCATACAGAGGGCACCCCGGCCGAGAATCAAACCAGAGAACCTCTTGCTGTGAGGCAACAATACTAACCACTGCAGAAAAACAAGAAATGGTAATTAAACCTGACAGACTAAAAGAAAGCAGGGTATATGTGAAAACACATGTAAAGTCAATACACTGACAGGAGCTTAGGGGCTACGATGTAATATTTTGTAGCCAAACACTGCATTGTGGGATACCTGGAGGTACACTAAAAAAAATGAAAATGTCAGACCCCATGTTGGTAGACTGTGGAATTACATTTAAAAATATAAAAAAGTATACAGAGTCCAAATTAGTGCTAAAATGAATGAAACATCAAGACTTGATAAAATAAATGTTTTTTTTTCAGTCTGTGGGTATGGTTCTCCTTTAAATGTCTTTCTTTTTAACTAGTGAGTAGGAAATCACTAGTGCCAGAACAGCAAACTTGCGGGGTATTTTGACAGTATAAAGTTGCACATATAGTTTCCCCTTTAAATCAGATTTTAAAACAATATCATAAACTGCAATTTCTGGAATTAAACCCGCATTATAATATTCTGACTCTAAAACAGTTAGCAACTGGGATTATACCTGGAGGACTACTACAAACAGATAAGCTGCCCTCTAATGGGTATTCCTCAGATGAAGCTGTTCATCAGGAACCTTGGTATTTTCATCCAAAGATAAATAATTTTATAACACATGAAAAGAAGCTAGAAGTTAAAAATTCTCCTGTTCTTAGTGCTTTGGCATTATGCCTCCACAAGGAGTCAAACTTTCATCAGCCTTTTGCAGAGATACTTAAATATTCCACACTTAATAAATTAAGTACTTGATTTATTTTTATTTATTTAGCCTTTGTTGACTATGTTAGTCTCACTAGGCTGATGGCTTCTTTTCAGGGGAGACCCAGGGTGGCATTTATACTACTACAGAAAATTTGCCCAGAGTAACAGGGAACTTCCCCTACTCTCAACAATGGCCTTGGTATCTTTTTCATCTACTGGACCTACCACCAGCTCAAGCAGATAGGACCCAAGTTTAATGTCCAAAGGATGACACACACTCATGAGTGCAGCACCATCTTTATACTCCATTGTAGTGTCAGTATAAATCCCTATGTCACAAGATGGGTTGCCAACTGGCTCATTGACAGAACCCACACTGTAAAAGTTGCAGACTCCAAATCTGACCTCAAAGCAGTGGAGTACCACAGGGTTCCATCCTGGGACCTCTCCTGTTTGGTATCTACTTCTCTGAAGTACAGGCTAACACAGAAGGCCTCTGGCTAACTAGGTTCGCAGATGACTGCAAACTAGGAGACAGACAAGTCCCCAAATGATGTTGACATCCTACAGAAGGGCCTCACTGAGACAGATGCCTGGTGTCAGAGCCATGGCCTCAAGCTCAATGCCAAAAAGTGCAGTGTCATCCCCTTTGGTAAAAACTCTGTACCCATTAACTACCACATAGGCAGCAATCTACTTAACACCAAATGTGTGATAAGAGACCTTGGGACCCAGGTGGACATTAGTTTCTCCTTTGATAGTCACATCGCCACAGCAGTCAGGAAGTCCTTCTACATGGCACACCTCATCATAAAAGGGTTCTCATCCAGGAAAAAAGAGGTCATTGTTCCCCTCTACTCGACACTCATTAGACCCATTATAGAGTACAACGCCCCTTTTGGAATGCACCTCAAGACATTTGTAGCAGCTGGAAAGGCCACAGAAGTACCTCACAAAGAGGATTACTGGCCTCAAACAAATGCCCTACACTGACCGCCTCAAAAAACTCCAGCTTTACTCCGTAGCATATCACCTACTCCGAGGTGATCTCTGCCTAACATATAAAGCTATGTCAAACCCAGAGCTGTTGGACATGCTACACCTAAAGAAATCCCAATCCCTATGAGCTACATGCTCTAGGGAGCTTAACCTTGTCACCACAATAAACAGGACATGCTGGAGGGATAGATTCCTGTCCCAGAGATTTCCCATACTCTGTAACAGGCTACCCATCTATGTCAAGCAAAGTTCTTCATTAGCACTCTTCAAGAAAAATCTTGATGAGTGGATGGGAAATAGGAAATACACCCCGGGGATCACTTCTGTGTCTCTGCTCGACAGTGGCACAGGAAAATAACTTTCTTGGGTGGCGCAAGCCAGGGAACCTTGCTGGCTAGGCTTACGTAGGCCCTTGGACTGATAGCCTAGTACCTACCTATGAAGAAGGGAAGAATGGACTGTAGAATGACCATATGGAACTTGGACTTCTTGACAGAAAGGTTTAATTCACTAAGGACTAAAGACCCCTGTTTTTCTCGGCACCAAAAAGAAGCGAGAGTAAGTTCCAGACCCTCGTTGTCCTGTTGGGACTTCTTGAATGGCTCTTTTTCAAAGGAGGTCTTGCACCTTGAGATAGGCCAACTCCCTTTGACAGGGTGGAACATTTGGGAGAGATCTTTATGAGTTGGAGGGGGCTGGGAGAAGAGAAAGGAGTAACTTCTGGAAATAATTTTTAGCACCCACTGATTGGAAATGAGACTTGTCCAGGCTAGTGGGTGGAGGGAGAGATGACCCAGGATTTCCTCCATGGCAAGACAGTCAGGTAATGCATCAGGAGCGCTTGAAGGGCTTCTCCGAGAAGGTTTCCTGAGAGCCTGATTTTGCGGACCCCCTCTGCTCCTAGGGTGGCGTCTACCATTGAATCCCCTGCCCTGGCCTATGCAAAGAGGATTCCTGGGGAGTGTCCTGAAAAGAACACTGAGTCCTCCAGAACCAAAGCTTCTTACCACCTTTTTGGGTCTTAGAAAAGGACCTCTTGGGGGGGGGGGGGTAGAAAATTTGATTTCTAACGATGGTGTCTTGCCTTCCTGCTCACTGTGGGTTAAGGTCTCTTTAACAGATGGTCCAAACAAAGTGGAACCGTCAAAAGGGACATGCATAAAGGATGCCTTAAACGGTTCCACAAATCTGCAAAGGCCACTCCACAGTTGCAAAATTGAAAAGTTGGCAACTCCGTGAACTGTGCTATTTCATAACAGCAGTTTATTTTTCACAAAACTGACAGCTCTACACATTTCAGATCCCACTACTTCATTCTGCAAGGTTTAATTTAAAATGATGTCAGTAAAACAGAGTACTAGTCCTGCTAGCATTACATCCACTTAAAAAAAAACTTCCATGGCTGACCTAAATTATGCTGCTGAATTTCACATCTAAGGTGGCCAACTTTGGAAAACTCTACTTGGCAGCCACTTGAAACAAGAAATCCAAAGCAACCTTGAGAGAATAGCCTACGCTAAGCAAGCTGACAATATTCATTAAAATAACCCAAAATGACTAGCAATTCTGATGATAATGGTAGATGCAACACATTCTTTCTTTCCCTTGAATTCTCACTGATTCCTGATTAGCAAATCCACATGGAATTTCTAGTGCAGTGATATTTTCATCAAAGATGGTGAACTATATACAATGCACTGGGAAATTACTTTTGCTCTGTTTTGCAGATAAGCATATTTGACTTTACAAGAAAATGCGTACAGTACAAATACAAGATGGCTAGAACTTCTTTGAGACTCTCCTAACCTCTGAAGACTTAATTGACATTAAGCTAGAAAGGAATGGGAGTTTGGAATCTAAAACCACTTCAAGCACAGCAACCTACCTGAATCAAAACACAAGATGTGGTAAGAATGTGACAAGAACATTTCACAGAAAAATGAAGATGGTAGGTCTTCCTAGAGGAAAGAACAGGGAGAAAAGCAAATGGTTGAGAGAGGAATTCCCTCAGAACAGTGATACAGCAGATGCCCTGGAAAGTTCCTACTCTAGCCAATGAATCAGAATAAAAGGCTTACTAAATCTTGGGAGAAAACTAAAGGAATTCAAGAAGACATTAACAATGGCCTGCAAAAACAGAATGCAAAGGCCTTCTGGGCAAGGGTTTTAAAAAAGTAAATAAACAAGTAGGATGGGCCTCCTGATAACAAAATATGCAAAACTGCCTCATAAGATGCTCTCATGAAGCACAGAAAGTTAACACTACAGATTGTGCTGCAATTTAAATTGGCACTGCAGATGATGGCACAAATCTAAGTAAAATTGATGAAAATATCATAAACTAAAAGCAGTAACAAAGGAAACTGTTACCTGGAAGTACAGAGGATTAAAGCTATGAGCTATTTCCTGTGGTCCAGGGTGCAAGTCCCACAGTCGCCATTTGCCTAATACGCAACTCTTGAGCAAGTCACTTAACCAAGCAGTAGTCTAGGGTAACTGGAAAAATAGGATAAACTCATCTTTCAGGCTGCATGCCCAGTAACTACCATTAAGTCTAACACAACAACACACATACTAGCTCTTGAAAAGGTGCATAACAGCAAGACAACTACAAAAAATGTGATACAAAATGCAGTTTGAAAAAAATGGAGATGGGTTGCTTAAACCATGGGGAGGTCTTCTAAAGGGGGGAAGCAACCACATCCAGGATGTGGCAAAAAATACTATCCCATTAGTTCAAAGAAATGAATGATACTATTTGTTGATGTGCATCTAGATATGAATAAAGTAGCCAAAGTATTTAGAATCACAATAAGGATCAACTTCACAATACGTTAACTAATTATGTGTCACATGCATCAACCATGTTAGAGTGCTCCTGATACTACTTACAAAAAAAATTACCTCCTGCTTAAGTCAGCACCACTGCCATAATTAAATTGTGAAGACTTTTTGCAGTTAAGCACGATATACATTATTCTTGTAAAATAAATAAGAGTGTGATTCTTTCCTAAAATTCATGCTACACTTTTGTTTCACTTGTCCTATGTAAAGCACAATGGAGCTATATTTCTATAAATACATAAACTCTGCAATGATATCCTACATCTCAAACTATTACAGAGCAGGATAAATAAATTAAACCTTAACTTGACAGCTGAAGTATTACAAATCATTAACTGAACATGATTCAGGCTTACCTCTGCCTCTTTGCTTCTTTTCTTTCTGTTCACTTAGCTTATCTAAAGGCAGGTTGTTCATATCAAGACCATACACAGCTTTTGCCAGTGCAACTGTAAGAGAGTCCATGATGTTGGCCCATTCAATTATCAACTCTTCCCATGCAGTGAGAGAGGAAAGCACACTAAGTAATTCATCCCAAAGTTCCCGAGAAATGAAAACACACAAGTTTGCTCGGATCCAAGCAACCATTAGCGTCTATGGAACAATAAAATTAAAATGTAAAAAGTCATGGTTCATGAAACTCCAGCAATCCAAATCACTGGTGCACCAACAGCTTAAAATGACTATCAGAAACAATTCTGCTGTTTAAGCTACTGCAGATTAACAAACAGTGCTGAAATACATCTTACCACTTTCTTGAGTTTATTTTCTTCAAATGTATGGTTTTCTTGTTAAGTCAGGAACAGAGATCACTGAGGGCATATTTATACTGCATTAAACAGTACTGCTTCAGTCTTCCCATTATATACAATAATACTTTGTAAAGTACAGCTCACCTTAAATGTGGATCTTCATAAAAGTAGTGTGTCAGTAATTATAATTTATGGCTATCTTAGCCTGCAGGCCCACATACGTTTGAATGAAACCTTTCAGCAACACCTATGGCTTGGCTCTAGCTTATGTTGGTTTCATGGTGAACAGAACTACTGATCTCTACATCATAGGTGACTCCTGGGCTAACTAACCCAGGGAGGCTTTTTAAACCTAGCCATACTTCCCAAAGCTGAGAATCAAATGCTGTACCTGGAGTCTGTAAGGTAAACACTTTTAACCATTATGCCAAACCCGAACCATGTCCTATGTGCATATTCTTAAAGTCTGAGTAAAAAACAGAGCAGTCATTTTTTTTTCTTTGCAGCTTTATTCATTTAGTTCATTGTGCTCACTAGATATGGCTTCTGTGGAAGCACCATATCTCCATTAGTTCTCACCCATCCTGAATCCATTTTAAATCTTTTAGTCCAATTGTAACTCTACTAGTCAGGATTGCTAGTAAAGGAAGGTACTGTTGGAGGCCTAGCTTGGAATGGGAAACTGCTATGACTGCTTGCAATTGGGCTGGGATCCCTAAGTTGGCGGCCTTAACCCTTTGTACATGATGACAACTACTTACACAGACCAGTGTGCACCATTAGGTTGGTCTAGGACTGTCACCACCTGAACCTTGTTTTGTAATAACTGGTTACTTTCACAGAAAGCAATATCTAGTTGTAAGCTCTGATTTGCTCTCATCTTCAGTCTCAGTTTTAGGGTTTGTTAAAGAACTTAAACCCACCCACTGTACAGAGTAAAACAGAAACCTTAATGCAAATGATATTAATAGTGAATGTCAGAATGGCACAAATGTCTCACACAACTTTTCATTACATAGCCTGTTGCTACTGCAAAGACCAGAGTCACTGAATGGCACACTCAACAGGCACATCCCTTCCCCTTGACAGGGACAAGCTCGCAAAGCCGCATCAATCATTCACCAGCACCAGCGGCAGGAAAATGCATTTTGAAATGAGACTTCCTCAGAAATCTCTTAATGCATACAATATGTAAACCAAAGCTTATCTCTAAGAAAGTTCAAAATGTTAACACCTTTAATCCATCTGTGTGTCACCTCAATATGGAACATGCCCTAGTCACCACCAGGTTGTACCACTGCAATATTCTTTACCTAGGGCTTCCACATACAGAGTTTGGTCACTTGCAGCTCATTCAAAATTCTGCAAATTGGCTACTTATTAGGATGTCTAGTTCACCATATTACATCAGTTCTTTTATGATTATACTGGCTTACCATCAGGCAATCTAAATCTCTTGTTCTGTATTTGCACCGATCCATCTGTAGGAACTGATGATCTATTATAAACTGACCTAATTGCAGTGTTCTGCCTACCGAAGTCTGCTAGTGGTTCAAGCAGCATGACTGAAATCCTCTAGGGTTCAGGCTGTGGCTGTAAAAGTCAATGCTGGTGGAAATTAATACTTGTTTGCTTGATGGCATTCCCAGTGTTAGGTGGTTTTAAGTGTACTTTGAAAAACTCGCTTATTTGTCTTAGCATAAGACTTTTACACATGCTGGCTATTTAATGGCTTGCTCTTTAACCTGCTTATTTAACTACTTTTCCTTTTGTCTTTCATTGTTTTATCTTTCTGGCTTAAGTCTTTACTGTATTTGACTACATTTGTTATTACCATACCAGGTTCTGTGATGCAAAGGGATAAAAAAATACAACCTAGATTACCAGTGTTTAAATAGCTGCTTGGATGCTGTCAGGGGAAGACAGAAGTGAGCAAGCGGCACCAGCTTGCCCATAGGTTCATACTAGGCTATCTGCCCTAGGGCATTTATAAGCCTAGCCAGAATGTGTTTGGCTTTCGCCACCCATTTTAAATTTATTTTGCTATGCCCTTTTTCGAGGTTAGTATACTGTGCCTCTGTCTAACAGTGACACAGAAGTGATACCCAGGGTAAACCTACGATCTCCCATCCACTCATCAAGATTCCTCTTGAAGAGAGTCAATGAGGGACTCTGCCTAACCTGGACTGGGATTTTATTCCAGAGTGAAGGGAGCCTCTGGGTTATGAATCTGTCCCTCCAGCATGTCCTATTTATTTCAGTGCTGAGGTTCAAGTCTCGAGCAGAGCGATGGGATTTGGATTTTCTGAGGTGCAGCATGTCCATTAATTCCGGGTTGGACATGGCTTTATACGTCAGGCACAGATCGCCTCTGAACAGGCGGTATGCCACTGAGTAGAGCTGGAGTTTCTTTAACCGGCAGCATATGGCATCTGTTTGAGCCCTTTGATCCTCTTGGTGAGGTACTTTTGGGGTCTTTCCAGTTGCTGCAGGTGTCTGGTAAGGTACATCCCAAAAGGGGCATTGTACTCAATTATGGGCCTGATGAGGGATGAGTAAAGAGGCACGATGACCTCCCTGATCTAGATGTGAATCCCTTCATGATTAGGTGGGCTATATAAAATGTTTTTCTAACCACTTTGGCCACGTGGTTGTCAAATGAGAGATTGCTATCAACTTGGGTCCCCAGGTCCCTAATTACTTCTTCTGTACTTAATGGATTACCACCTATGTGGTAATTTGTGGGCACTTTGTTTTTGCCAAAGGGGATGACTATACACTTTTTGGCATTTAGCTTGAGGCCATGGCTCTGGCACCAGTTGTCTGTTTCTATGAGGCCCTTTGGAGGATGCTTGTGTGGGCTGGAGAGTCGCTTATGGCGCCCAGTTTGCAGTCATCTGCGAACTTGGTCAGCCACAGTCCTTCCGTGTTGGCCTGTACCTCCGAGAAATATATACCGAACAAGAGAGGTCCCAGGACTGAGCCTTGTGGGACACCACTTGTAACTGGTTTGGAGTCTGACATGGCTCCAGCAATTCTAACCATGTGGGTTCTGTCCTTGAGCCAGTTTGAAATCCATCTAGTGACATAGGGGTTTATATTTAAGCTGGTGAGCTTATCTATAATGCCCGAGTGGGGTATTGTATTGAAGGCTTTTGCGAGGTCCAGGTAGGCTGTGTGGACCACCTCCCCTCGTCAATGGCCTTGGTGACTGTTTCAAAGAAATCAACCAGGTTTGAGGCAGGATCTGCCCTTAACAAAGCCAAACTGGGTAGGATCCAGTGTTTGTAGGTCCCCAATATCTTTATTTATGAGGTCCATGATGATCCTTTCCATAGCTTTGCAGACCAAGCTAGTCAGGCTTATGGGGCGATAGTTTCCAGGATCCGTTGAGGCACCATCTTTATGGAAAAGAGTGGTGTTTCTAGTTAGCCAATGGTAACCATCTAAGCAGAGGTTTACAATGCATTAAAATGTCCAGGGCTTGGGATGTGGTTCTGATGTCTTTGAAATGGTAAAGAAAGCCTTAAAAGTGTATTGGTGCAAGCATCTGCATGTAAGAGGATTGAGCAGGGCTCCCTCCAGTTATTGGGATGCTTACATCAGATGCCCTTACTTGTCAAGGATGCTGGTGAGAGTGCAAGTCACCTCCACAACTGCTTAAACGATGGGCGCCTCTGGTTGGCTTTTCCCTCTGTACTCAGGGCACCTTGTATGGGAAATGAGGTCTCAAGACACACTGTTGAAGGCTTGATGGTTAAGTAGGCATAGGCAAAAAAAAACACTCAGAAAAAAGCATTCCCTATTAATATATGTTCTACGTTTTCTATTTTACTCTGTATAGTGGTTAGGTTCAAGTACTTTAAGAAATGTAAAAGTGAGACTGAAGACGACAGCACATCAGAGCTTACAATTAGATAATACTTTCTGTGAAAGCAACCAGTCATCACAAAACACAGTTTAGAAAATCACTACAGGCAAGAACTGAAAAGAAAATGTTTTATTTAGTTATGAAGTTCTACACAATTCAAAACAGCCTGAAGCACAATAAATTATTTTTTCTAGCCCTGAAATGATCTTCTTTTCTTGAAAACCTGGTCCACAAAGCACTGTAAGGGCACAGGTGATGGGGTTAATTTGCCCTAGTCTCAAGAATGGAAGCAATTGGAGCAATTGGAAATATCGAGTTTGTGACTCCTCAACAAAAGGTGTAGTGATTATTTTGAAGCAATTCTACGATATTTATTTACAATATATGTACTACATAATCAATCAGTCATATGTTCTTGCAGAAATGCAACATACTAGTTGAGATAACACAGTCTGGTTCCAGTTCATTTAGTTTAAAGTTCAAATTATTGGTAATACAAAATGCCAAATGTTGAAAATGGAATTTGCCTCTTCCCCACTGATGTACAAAAGGCTAGTACAGTTGGAATATATAATTAGCAGGGGCTACGGGGTGCACATAAAATAGGATTCAACATTTTGTACTTTCAATCAAATGGAATGGAATCTGCACTCTTTTTTTTAAAGTGAATGTTTATGAGCTTCAATGTCTCATCTTTTCCATGAAAGTTACACAGTGTTTCATATTTCCCAGCTTGTGATGCTTAGCTAATTACTGAGGTTACTCTCAATGATTAGCAGACTACAAAAGGCTCTACAAGCTTAATGCCACAGGGAAAGAAAAAAAATGCAGCTTTTTCAAAATATACAATAAAAACAATGCAACTTGTTTGCCTGAATAGATTTAAGGTTATATAACAAAAACAAACTACAGGTATCTGTTATGTGTGCTTTCCCTGGCAAGAAACTTTCAGATGGAATAACTAAAATGATAAGAGAGCAATGGAGATAAATTTCAAAAGAAAGTAGTACGAGATTTAATTCAGCCTCAACATGGTGTGCACTGATGGAAAAAAAATCCACAGGCTGGAAGAAACTGTGAAGTCATGCTTTTTAATAAGTGGGAAGTATGGGCATCATTATGAAGGGAGGAAAATACAATATAGGTAAAGTAAATTTTGTTTTTAGGGAGTTGCTGTCCTTTAAAGGGCAACTCCATCCAAGTAACAGTTTTGTCTCTTTACAATGATTTATAATATTTTAATCCAATCCGGCAAGTGCTACAAATAAATAAAAATGTCTCTCCTTTCATCTTCCTGGTTGTGTCTACATTTGCAGTTTCTGAGCACACCTTTTTGCCTGTCTGTGAAATGTCATGTTTTTTTTTTTTTCCGTTATCTATTTCATCATCTGCTACCTCAAGACGTTACCCCAGGGAATTTGGTGATGGAGAAGAGCAATTACACCAGATGTTAACAACTTTAAAGATCACACGCAAAGCTTTGAAATAATGCCAGTTACATGGTGTTAAAGTATTGCATCAAATTGGTATTACAATGATACTGACAGCCTACCTTACACTTCTTAAAACCCCCACTGTGGAAAAGAGTGAAAACATATATATTAGTTTTACTTGCACTCCACTTTAAGTAAATCTGACATTTACTGTTACTCTAATTCACATAAGAGTCAAAACAATGTCAGCTGATGTGTGAGGCAACAATGCAAGACACTAATCTTCTAGGCAAAAAATTAACAACAAATGGAAAAGAGAATTCTTAATTGTCCTATGTGTAAACAAAAACAGTAATAAACCTTACTCTACTCCCTGCCATTGCTAGCAGCTTTTTTTCCTGAAATGCCTAAACACATTTGCTCAGGAGGCTCTGATCAGTGGTAACATGGCTCAATACATACCTTTACTTTTGCACTCACTTAAAATCAGTACACCAATTCTCCACTTTTTTCAATTTGCTAGTCATATTTCTACTGATAACACAAGATGAGCAGTACTATATAAAATCTTCAATTATGATATGGCTTTTAAAGGTCATATTCAAGTAATCGCCGAAGTTAAAGATACAAATGACATCATGTCAAGTATTAACATAATGCTTGCTTGCTCTTAAACATACTCAATGGATAAAAACAAACTGGTAAAAATAATGCAAGTGTCAATGTTTCATTTCTGAATGAATTATATGGACTGATGGAAGGCAGAATGACGTGGACACTTGTTAAAGGAAGTAAGTGCATTTGCTTAGCGTATATTTTGCTGTTCTCTACAATACTGAAATTCAGCCCTTTTGATTAGGTTACCACTTTTAATTCTGAAAAGGGCCAACAGATAAAGAATGAGTAAAGAATATTATGGAAATACTGGAAAATTTTTGAAGTGTGAATTGACACACACAGATAAGCGCCAAAAAAACACTAAAGCCAAAGGACATGTCAGCACCAAAGACAAATTTAACAAAATCAGACCACTTAGAAGCTCTTTCTACAACTGAAGAAAATGTATACTCAATAGCTTGGCACTAACACATTTCAGAGGGAGTAATGCAAAAAATAAATACACTGATACTGTTTACGGACACTCAAGGGAAAGATGAAACTCAGAGCTCTGATACTGTAGGTCAACACTGATCCAAAAATGGTGCCCTTGCTGTAGTACATAAAGACAGACTGCACTATGGGAAGAAGGCTTGTAAAACAGAATCATGTCAGTTCAGAACACTTTGGAGGTATACATGGCAATATATATAAGTTTTGGGGGGGAGCTGTCAATGATCATTATTCCAAAATAATAGCAGGTCAAAGTCAAAATTCCACCTCTAGAGGAAGAAATCCTGAAAAACAGTTTTATCTGCAAAATAAGGCTAAACTCAAGTTACATAGTAAATATAAATAAACCAAAACTGAGGTAAACACATGAAATTTTAAGTGGCTAACATTTCAGTGATCACCATATCTAAAATTATGCAAATTTTTAAAATCTCAGGAAACATCTAAGTTGATAAAAAAAAGTTATGTACTCACCATAATGTTCCATCTGAGTAATTATACTTCATTTTTCTGCAATCTGTGGATATACGGATCCATATCGGATCCTAGACGGCAACTTTTTTCTAGCATCTGCTCCAAGCTCAGAGTTCCTCCCCTTACCCATAATGCTCTACCATCTCCCATCTCCCCTCAGATCGAGTTTGCTGCAACTAAAAACATAAGCAACTCAACCCAATAAACCGATCCTGAAAAGACAGGACAAGGTCCGGGGGACGGAGGGAGGGAATGTTGCAGAAAAATTAAGTATAACTACTCAGATGGAACGTTATGGTGAGTACATAACTTCTTTATCTGAAGTAGTTAACTTCATTTTATCTGCAACTTGTGGGACAGAGTCCCCAGCTACTTGGATCCTGGGAGGCCCTTATGGAAGGATATTCCTGAGCACTGCAGAGCCAAAGGATGCTCTACCCCTTGAAATCAGATCTAATCTGTAATGGGAAATGAAGGTATGTGAATTGGCCCAAGTCGCTGCTGCACAAATATCATCCAAAGGCACCCTAGACCAAAAAGCAGCAGAAGTCGCCATGGACCTGGTAGAGTGAGCCTTAACAATACCAGGAGGAGATAAACCTTTTGCTTTGTAGGCATGTGAAATACAAAGAGTGATCCATCTGGCCAAAGAAACTTTAGAAATAGCTTTTCCCATAAATACAAACAATTGGTCAGTATTGCGGAAAGACTTTGTTCTATGATGATAAAAATGAAGCTGTCTATGAACATCTAACAAATGGAGTTTATATTCACCTTTATTTTGGAAGTTAGGAAAGAAAATGGGCAGATTAATGGACTGGTTTATGTTTGCTTCAGATGCCACTTTAGGTAAGAAGGAAGGGTTAGTACGGAGGGAGACCCTATCCTTATAGAAGACCAAATACGGAGGCACGGCAGACAGAGCTTGAAGCTCAGAAACCCTCCTAGCAGATGTAATGGCGACTAGGAAAGCGGTCTTCCAGGACAAAAATTTCAAGTCCACGAAGCTGCAGGTTTGAAAGGAGGAGCCACCAATGCCTGTAAAACGAAAGTAAGGTCCCAAGGAGGCACTGAATCCTTGACAGGCGGCTGTAACAAAAAAGTACCTTTAAGAAAAGCCTTACAAGCCTAGAGGAGGCTAAGGCCATGTTGTCTTCACCAACGTGAAAACTGGAAATGGCTGCCAACTGTACTATCACTGTGGAGGAACTAGCTCCTTGCTGAAAGATACCAGACAGGAAGTCCAACACTGCTGGAACAGGGGCTGTAAAGGGATCTATTTTTCTCCTTGAGGCCCAAATGGAAAAGTGCTTTCATTTATTGCAATAAAGTTTCCTAGTGGAGTCTTTAAGAGAAGCCACCAGAATGGATTATACCAGGGATGAAAGACCGGTAGTCCTGGCAATTAACGCAACTGGAGCAACCAGGATGTCAGCTTGAGACTGCCCAGATCGGGCGGACGTGCCCCTGACGTATGGGAGATTAGATCTGGGCAGGGATCCAGAACCCACGGGGGAGCTAAGAGATGAGACCCAAGGAATGGGGACCATACCTGATGAGGCCAGAACAGGACAATGAGAATCACTTTGCACCGTAGTCGGCAAGCTTTCTGAAGAAACTTCAGAATGAGTGGCAATGGTGGATAAGCGTACAGAAGCCCGGGGGGCCAAGCATGGACTAGAGTGTCTCTGGGGACATCCCCTGGTGAGGTAATAAGAGTGAAGAACTCGCTGCACTTCGCGCTGGAAGGAGATGCGAAGAGATCGCAGCAATGCTGACCCCATGCAAGGAAGATCTCCTCCGCTATTGACTGTTTCAGAGACCACTCATAAGGCATCAGAATGGCCCGACTCAATCTGTCCGCTAAAATGTTGGAGCACCCCGGGATGTGCGTTGGAAATGCACATCGCCCATTCCCACACTCTCATGGCCTCGCGACATAGGGGGTAGGATCTGGTTCCCCCCTGCTTGTTGATATACCAGACAACCGACATGTTGTCTGACTGAATTGCAATCAATCCGAGAGGGAGGACTGTGTGAAAGGCTTCCAACGTTAAAAGTACTGCCCTCATCTCTAGAACATTTGTGTGTAACTTGGTCTCTGACTGGGACCACGTGCCTTGACTGTCCTTCCCAAACAGTGTCCCCCCCACCCGAGTTGGGAGGCATCCGTGGTCACTGTGGCTTGGACTGGAGATGACGCGAAGGGGCGTCCTTTTGCTATATCTGGTGAACTTAATCACCAAAGAAGAGACGTCCTGCAGACGTGACTGATCTTGATCGGAAATTCCATGGGCAGGTCTAGCAAAGACCATTGAACAGCCAGAGTCCATTGAAGAACCCGCATGTGAAGGCGCGCACATGGGAGAATAGATATGGAGGCCGCCATGGAGCCCAGAGAACCTTGCTCGCCTTTGAAGACTTGGTGTTCGCTATCTGGGCTATGTGACACCTGAGGTGTAGGATTCTGTCTTGAGTCAAGAATACCTTCATCTGCAAAGTGTCTAGCCGTGCCCCAATGAAGTCTAGAACTTGTACTGGTTGCAAATGGGATTTGTGAACACTGACTAACTCCCAGTAGATCTGCCAACCGAATGAAATAATCTCAGGCCAGACACAAGTGATGCTTGTTGGGCACAGCGAACAGGCAGTTGTCCAGGTATGGAAACACCTGAATACCCTGAAGCCTCAGGTGAGCCACTACAACTGCCATTACCTTGGTGAACACCCTGGGGACTGTGGTGAGACCAAAGGGTAGGGCTCTGAACTGAAAATGACTGGCTCCCAGCCAGAAGCACAGAAACCTCCTGGAGCTTCTTTGTATTTTGATGTGGTAGTAAGCATCCCGGAGGTCTAACGAGCACATCCAGTCGCACTCTCAGAGATAAGGTAGAATGGACTGTAGGTGACCATCCGGAATTTGTTTGGCTACCGATAGGTTTAATGCTGACAGGTCTAGAATGGGCCTGAGGTCCCCATCTTTTTTGGCACCAAAAAGAACCTTGAGTAGATGCCTAATTGGACTGACTGGGGGGGACCTGTTCGATGGCTTGTTTGAGAAGCAGCTTTGAAACCTCTAGAGATGTGGCCTTCCTTTGAGCGGGTGGAACATCCAGGAGGCGTTTTGTAATATTTGGAGGAGCAACAAATGGGACAGAGTAACCTCTGGATATTATCTGTAAAACCCAGCGATCTGTCGTAATGGACTCCCATGCCGCTGGGTGTAAGGAAAACCATCCCCCAACTGCCTCCAGAGTAGGACAGTCGGGCAACCCCTCAGGGCTGCTGACCGGGTCTATCGGAAAAGGGTTCCCTAGACCCGAAATTCCAGGGACCCCCTCTACCTCTGGGTCAGTGTCGATGCTGTCCCCTCTGCCTCTGGGGGAATAGCTGTCCTGAGAATCCCAGGAAAACTGAGATTTTCGGAACCACATCTTCTTCTGCCCTCTGATTCTTAGAGAAGAACCGCTGAGGGTTAGAGAAGCGGACTCCGACGGCAGACAAAGTCTTCCCGTCCTATTCGCTCTGGACAAGTGTGTCACGTACTGTGTCTTCCCAAAAAGGGAAGAACAGTCATAGGTAGTGTTGATAAACGACGCCTTGAAAGGGTCCGCCAACTGACACAACCTGAGCCAGGCATGACGCTTCATGGCTATGCCTGTCCCAGCCACCATAGCTGTTCCTTCTTTGGCACGAGAAATGAGTGGCATTGACGTGTTTGAGACTGACTTCAGAGTAGACATTTTCACTGAGAACAACGGTCTGTCCTGCAGCGATAAAGACTTTGGAGGTGACTCAGTGAATTCCGAAACAAGGTCTCGCTGAAGCCGGATCACATGTGCCAAATAATTCAGCGCACGGATAGAAAAGGTCGCTGAGGAGTAGACACGCTTCCCAAACCTATCCACCGACCTGGACTCCTTGTCTGGAGGGTGGACTAAGGCTCCTTTCAACCAAGGTTGCCTGTCTGAAGGAGGAGATAAAACCTTGCCAGTGCATTTGGGGATGGGGTCTACAGTGTCAGGCTCCTTCCATGCCCTCGTGGTGATGAGGTCCACCAAGGGGTCCACTGGTGAGGACACCCAAGAAGTAGATGGGCCCGTGCCAAAGGCCTCCAGGAACACTGACTCATCCCCAGAAGGTACTGGGGCTGACCAACCTCCCCTCTGGCGGGGGTTCTCCATAATTTCTCCGAAGGAGACGTCTTCGGGATGTGACCTGGGGGAACCTTCTCCTTCATCTAAGTCAGTGTCCGTAGTGAGGTACTCAGGGGAGTCCAAGTGCCTCCTTTTGCCCTTGCGCTTATGGTGACCCTCTTCAGTGGGACTTTCAGAAGGGGATCCGTGAGCCGCAGGGGTTTCCTCAGGGAAATTAACCTGGGGATCCTCTGGCATGGGCTGTCCCTGAGAAAGGATGAAGGGAGTCATTGCCAAATCCAGAGGGGCCTGGGTGGTATCCGAGGGGATGGACTGGGGTCTCAAACCCTGGGAGAGAACCCTCTCCACCACTTCGAAGGCCGAGGAAGAAGCCCTCCCCGGATCCGAAGCGGGGACTGGAGCTGAAGCCAGGGTAGACTGAGGTCGAGGGAACGGATCGGATCCGAAAAGGTCGGAGCCGAAGTATCCATTCCCCCAGGTCCAACTCCCTGTCCGCAGCTCCGAGAGTTACTCGGATCCGAACAAGTCGGATCAGCGGAACTCAAGGTAACAGCCGGAGTCGAGGTTGGAGGAACTGTCGGCGCCAAGCTACCAGCTCCAAAAAAACAGGGATCCAAGAGCCCTGAAGCATGGATCGGGGAAGGAGAGATAGGGTAGAAAAGAGGCATGGAGGTCCCCCCTCCAGAGGGAGAGGGGCCTGGCAAGACTCCCATCTGAATTTGGGTCTGAATAAATCTCATCATCCTGTCCATACCCATGTCTGATAGGTTCCGAGTCGACCTTGAAGAGGCCACAGACTCGGATCTGGCTGGTCTGCGCAATGGTGAGGAAGGCCTTGAGTCCGAATGTTCCAACGGCTCTGGTGATAAACGAGGAGACCGTGGAGCCGTGGAGAAACAGGCCTCATGGTCTTAGATGGGGGACTGAGAAAGAGCTCCATGTCTGGGGTTCTCTTACGATGCCTGTCCTTCTCCCTTTCCTCTCTGCGCCTTTCTTTTTCTTTATCTTTGTCAGCCACGCTGACTGAAGATTTGTCCTTAGAAGACCCATCACCAGAAGAAGAGGGAGGTTGAGTCCCTGTCTGGGTTGCAGGTGGTACACTAGAGACAGAGGCAGATTCCAACATGGCAGCAGGGAGAAAGCCTTTGCCAACTAGCTTGGCCTTCCGATCCCTATGGGCCCTCGGGTTAAAACCAGAACAGATAGCACATTGAGAGGACAAATGTGCCACTCCCAAGCAAATTACACACAGAGTGTGACCATCAGCCAGGGAGAGCTTATGGACACACACTGTACATTTTTTAAAGACAGGCTTCGGCTGATCAGCCATAGTCCTGCACTCAAAGGTACAAACACTACCTCTCCAAAACATCACACACAAACACAGTTAGGGGAAGAGCAGGCCTAACTACTACTCTCTACAAAACTTTTTTTTTTTTTTTTTTTTAAACACCGACGACCAAGCAAGGCACTACACAAGGGGAGGAAGGGAAAAATTTCACTCAAGCACACCTAGATATCAGAAAAAAATGACCACTTACTATCCCCTGAGCTCAGAGCAAAGGAGACCACGATGCACACTACTGGCATGGCAAACGAGATCTGAGGGAAGATAGGAGATGGCAGGGCATTATGGGTAAGGGGAGGAGCTTGGCGCAGATGCTAGAAAAACGTTGCCGGCTCGGATCCGATATGGATCCGTATACCCACAGGTTGCAGATAAAATGTAGTTAACTACTTCAGATGATGGGTTAATTTGTTTGCAGAGTCTTCCACATTAGTTCAGCAGTAGGATATATTTTACTAATACTCTTTTTTTTTTTTATCACCACATATTTTATATGACCCTAAAAACCCAAGCCTTCTTGCCAGTTTTGAACTTGTAGGACAAATGTTTCATGCTGTTACGTCCATGGAACCACCAAATGAATTACATACATTTACTGATAATCTTACAGTAACTCCAAGGAAGGAAAAGATTTATGTCCTAGACTGCACAATAACCAACCTCAAGTACAAAAATCTGGACAAAGTCAAAATTTATGGGGAGACAAAGACCCAAGATCAGGGATTGATTTTAAATAGTGTTCTTATAAAATCAGAATGCTGTTAGAACATATTTTGTGTTGGCATGCATTTTCTTAAGGATATGAAGTCTGACACTCAAACGTATGCCATTACTTAGTAACATCAATCTTCAATGACTTGCCAGAAAACAACAAATGTTATGAAAAACAGACCAAAAATATGAGGCAAAATCTGGACAGTTGAGAGGTATCCCTAGACATTTGGTTCTTATGAAAGACTCAATACTACTCTAGGAAAATGAGCAACTAGTGACTGAGCTCCACCAATATGTTAAGTGATATTTATTAAAACATTGAGATAGCCTAGGTATGCAGTTGCAGGAAACCCAGCATGCAATCTCAGATATTTAACCTCTGTTACACTTGGATGTGGAATGTAATGTAATGTAACTAGACTGAGGTTCGTCTCCAAATGAAATTGTGATTTCTCAAATCTCTTGTCAAGTGGTAAATGTTTCAGATAACATCTTGTCATTTCAAAATTTAATTATGTCACAAGTTTGAAGTACTGCCTCGAAGAATCCCCTATATGTTTCTCTTTCTTCCAAAAAAACAAGACCTACAAATGCAAGACATTATCCTCTGCTCAGCAAATGGCTTGCTAATTCTGGTCTGCGATTTATACAATAGCTAGAACAAAGGAAAGACTACATTAAAATAATGAAGGCCTACCCTGCATCTGAGTGCTTTATTATGTGAAAAACAAAGAAATGCAAGTTACCTCTACATGCATTACGAACTTCCAGTTTTTTTAATTATTTAGAAAAACACATGAACATGAACTCTGAATCTAGCAAAATGTTGTCTGGACTGTGATTAAGCTAAGAAAGTCTATTAACTTTTCAGGCAAGTACAGAAAGAGAAAAAGCAACTTGTGGGTATTGATCCCTAAAAGAGTTTCAGAATTCAAAGGGGTACCTCAAAGGACTGCTTTAGTGTTGCACGGCATGCTAAAATGGCATATAATTACCCTTAAGTGGCTGACACTCTGCAAGATATATCCGTAGCATCATAACTGCACCTGATTATACAACTTTCCAATCAACTCTTGGTCCTCGCCAAAATAAGCAATTTCTCTTTGGCCTCAGTACCCGAGGGTGAATATACTACAACATCAAGCAAGAGGACTAACTGCATTCAAGAAGCTTGGCTACCTTTATTCTGTGTATTTCTTATAACATACATACATACACACACACCTTACTCTGTCTATATCTATATAGATATACAAATGTGTGTGTGTGTGTATATATATATATATATATATATATATATATATATATATATATATATATATATATAAATATAAATATATATATATATATATATATATATCTCATCATCATCTTCTTTCGGCTTTTCCCGTTAGGGGTCGCCACAGCGGATCATCTGTTTCCATTTCTTCCTGTCCTCTGCATCTTGCTCCATCACACCAACCACCTGCATATATACACACACATGTATACATTCACACACACCTTACTCTGTCTATATATAGATATACAAATGTGTGTGTGTATATATATATATATATATATATATATATATATATATATATATATATATATATATATATATACACACACACACACACACACACACACACACACATGTATACATGCACACACATACACACACATTTTATATATATATATACACAAAGTGTTAGTATATGCAGGGCATCAGGTAATGAAGAGTAGAGGGTGGTGGTTTAGGTAAAGATGGCTTGGCAGATAAAGACTTGGCAGATAAAGATACAAGAACTGATACTGGATGACAAAAGGATATTTTGCTGGGTTTAAAACATGGCTGAGAGGACAGAAAATAATGGTGGTGGGAACTTATCTCCCCCATATTAATTCATCAGTTCAGAGGATCCAAAAAAATACTGTTACCAATAGTTGCTTTCAGGACAGGACAAAAATGATGGTATCAGACTGGAATTTTATGATGAGTACAGAAGATTCAAGTGGAGGGACTTGGATCTAAAAAGGTGCTGACACAAGGGAAGTGTCTATCAAGTTGGGGACAACAGGCTTCAAGGATGTTTGTCATGCAAAAATTAATAATGAGGGCGTCAAACAATACATATTCTATTCGCATAAACATGGGAAGTTGTCTAGAATACATAAGGGATAAGTAAATATAGAGGATGAGGGCAGAGTGAAATGGGTTCAAGTTGAACCGATATGGCTTTGCGACCATGCACCACTTAGTGTAGAGTGTGAAGCTGCCACTCCACAAAACCTTCCTAGGCATCAGAGACTTCCTACTTATTACTGGCAAATGAAACAGACAGGAAGTGGGTGAATGTTGCTAAGGATGGAGTCAGGAAGCAGGCATGAGTAAGATAGCAATAAATGGGAGCAATTCAAGAAAAGTATAAGTGAAAGGGTCAAAAGAAAAGCCAGGAAGGTTTGGAAATGTGAGGAGGTGCTGGATGAACTAGCAAGATTGCAAACTGCAAAAAAAAAAAAAAAAATAGTTGGGGAAAGGGAGATGCTCATGAGACGAAGCAGAGGGAAATAAAACAGTTATCACAGGGGTCTACGGACAAGAAATTTTGGGCCTGGAAAGAAATGACAGAAAAGTTATTTTGCAATTCCCTCAAGACAACTAAGGTGCTAGCAGCTAGAGAATGGCAGAGGAAAATGGAAAGGAGGATTTTCAGCTTGAGATAGACGAAGAAAACTGAGAAAGTAATGCTCTTGGAAAACAAATTACATGAGTTTATGGAGTATGACATGGATCTTTATTCTGAGGATCATGAAGACAGTTCAAGTTGTGTGGCTGAGAAGGGGGGGGGGGCGACATTTGGTGGAAGTGGGGCTCCAAAGTATAATGGATGAAGAGAAGGATGGTACAAGGCCAATGCAACCAATAACTTAAGAGGTGATAGTTTCTCACTTGAAGTGTGGGAAGCAATTAAAAACCAGAATGTGGCAGTATGGTATAGTTTGTTTAATGCAGTTTTGGAAGGAAATGAACCCCCTGAAACATGGAAGGAATCAATTAGAACAGTGATATTAAAGGAGGGGGAAAGACCTGGAGATTCCATTCTATAGGTCTACATCAGTTCTGAATTACAATCAATTTTTTATGGGAATACTGGCAGCAAGAATAGCAGCAATCCTACCAAAGATTATACACCACGATTAATGTATGTTTGTGTGGGTAGTTTCCAATTGGAATTGTGATTCCATAAACCCACAACATACTGAAAACTATAATGATATACACAGAATGCCCAGAGGACAGGGAAGGGGTTAATGGTTTTGTCAATGGTTTGGGAGAAGACCTCTGACAGTGTAAGATGGCAGTACTTCCGTGCCACATTGAGGAAGATGGGATTTCCCCATGAGGGGGTGTAGTTGTTGAGGAATCTATACACAGGGGCCAAAGCAAGAATAAAAGTTTACTTCAGAATGCCTCACAAAGATATCTTAGAGAAGGGGAAGCAGGTAAATATGCCCCCCTCTCCCTTATTGTTTGCAGTGTGTTATTTAGAACCACTAGTGAGGATGATTAGAACAGAGACTGAGGGCAATGGCTGTGCATGAAGGCAGAGGAAAATATCATTTGCCAATGATATTTTGATTACTTTGTCATGCCCACAAGAAGATATAGGCAGACTGTGGAAGATTATACAGAGGTTTGGTGTAATATCTGGATAGAACATTAATCAGAGAAAGACCCAAGATATAATTATACTCCAGAGGGTGGTTTAAGAGAGCAGTATCCATTTTTAGAAAATACAGAAAAAAGTATCTGTGGGGTTTAGCTTAGAAAGTCAATTAAAGAATTTAAGAAGTTTATGAGGGACCTCTCAATGACGCAAGGGATTTATAAAAAGTCTGCCATATGCTGCCCTTAGAGTTGGACCAGAAGGTCCAGGTATTGCAGCTGTTTTTACTGTCTCAATTTTACATATATATATATAAATATATATATATATATATATATATATATAGATATATATATATATACACACACACACACACACACGCATATATATATATATATATATATATATATATATATATATATATATATATACATTATATATATATATATATATATATATATAGATAGATATGTATATATGTCAGTTTTTTTGGTGGCTGCTAGGTGCAATATACCTACAAAAAAAAGTAAAACAAGAAATGAGTACATTCTTAAAGGGATAATAAAGAACGATAGTAAAGTGGGAAATAGCAACCAAGTCCAAGGACAGCGGTGGACTAGGGACCTCTGATGTTGGGCAATATCTAGAGGCAGCCATTTGGACATTATTCTTGATAGAAGTCCACCCAGACTATGGGGAGGAATGGAAGCAGATGTTATGGGAGATGGAGGGGACATAGGCAGAGAGTGGGAAATTCTTGACAATGATAGCTGGCCTTTGAAAAAAGGCAAAGGAGAAAGGGATGATAGAGAAGATGGTCCTAATAGTCAGAAATGAGTTTGTAAAATAATAAGGGTTAGGTCGGAAGGATGAATTTGTAGCAACTGGCTTAACAGAAAGGAATAGATTAATTGTGGCACGGAGGTGGAAAAGAAGAGGCACAGGAATTAACTACTGGGCACAGATGAGAAAAAATAGTTGATATAAGCATTGAGACAAAGTTCAGGTGGAGGCTGTTGTAGATATTTGTCAAATGGATCAGAGTATAAGGTAGTTAGTGCAAACAAGGTAGGGGAATAGAAATCATGGGAAGCCCCTGGAGTTCAGTTATTGGAGCGGATAAGGAATGGAACTGAACTGATAAAGAGTGCTATCTAGAACATACAGGGCTTTGAAGAACAAAGGTTCACAGATGGAAGATAAGGTAAGGTAAGGAAACAGTGAGTAAGAATAGTTCAGTGGGATGTTTCTAGAGAAGAACAAGGTACACTAGTTAAGATATCAAGATATACGACTAAGTCAAGGAGATTTCAAATTTTTTACGTGGAACTGCCTGCATCAAGGCTTAGAGCTTAGCTAAAATGTTTTCAGAAGTTAAGGCTGGCTATTGCAGATGCAGAGGAGAGGAGGTGGCACTTGCTCACATGTCTTGGGATTCTGAAAGGCTAACTCAATATAAGGCACAGTTGGAGCAGCTATTACATAGAATATTTGCAGGAACAGGATCACCAAAGAGCTCTTTTTGCTGGGTTGGTCTAAGGATGTTAGGGTAGAGGAAGAGAAGCTTCTAGGACTACTTACGTTCATGGTGAAAAAAGTAATAAAGTGGAAAAGAAGGGACAAGCCAGAGAGAAGAAAGATTGAAAAACTACTAGATGAACTGTCAGAAAAGGAACTGAGAGAGGTAAAAGGGGAAGACAGGAAGGGAAATACTTATCAAAATAGACACCATGGTTAGTGAGAATTGAAGGAGAGGGAGGAAAAGGGAATAAAAGTAAATGTTCTTGTAAAGTCATAGGGCTGTAGGTTTAAACAGAGGGAAAGGATAGGAGGAAAATGAAAGGTACAGAACTAAGAAAAATTTAGAACATCTCGGCTGAATATGTGGGAAAGATTTGGGATTTATGGCAGGTATACGGCTACTCTAAGAATGAAGGATGATGAAGAGTATTTGTATATGGTTTTAGATGGAGTTTATATGTATGTGTGCGTGTATATAAGATAAGTGATGACGAAAGCCAGAGGGAGTAGTCAGAGTAAAGGCAGAAACTGACATTACAATGGAGACCGCAGTCTAATGCCATTGCAGAAAGAACGCCAAAATACATACTCAGGACCGATAACACGGAGCAAACAGCCCAAGAGAGGGCTAAGCGGACAGTAGTTAATTTATTCAGCCATGAATTGTCTAATGCAGAAATCTGTGTACTTGAGAAAGGTACGTCTTATGTACCATCGTGTGAGGGTGATTTGAGTGAGATTTTAACTGAGCTGAGATGGTTTACTCGCAATATTGACTTAAAGCTTTTATTTAGTAAGTCAAGTGACACTATACATTCAAATTTAAAAAGATCTAGTCTGTTTATGCCTACATGTACTCCTGTAGAGAAAGCATTTACTGAAATGTGTGAACATGATATATATATGAAATGTTTTTCACTGAATCTAGTCAGAGTAATTTTTTTTTAACCTAGAGTGTGAGGAAAGGAATGCACTAAGGAGACTTATTGACAATAATGAAATTACTATAAAACAAGCAGATAAGGGGGGTAAAGTTGTTATTATGGATATAGAATTTGATAATAAACGTGTGAATTGTTAAATGATGTTATGACTTTTAAACGGATTGATAGGAACAAAGCTAATAGCTTAATTTTTAGTGTAAGTTTTTTATATGAATTGCTTATGGATGGTGACATTTTACCAGAGATGTAGAACTTTTTGTATTTATCACATGCTATTATACCTATCATATATGGTTTGCCGAAACTGCATAAAAATACTAATAGACCACCCATGAGACCTACTGTCTCTGGAAGTCAATGGGTCACTACCCCCCTATCTAAATATTTAGAACAGCAGTTAAGTCCATTATTAAAGTTTAGTCAAAGTGTTAAGGACACCAATTATTTTTTGCTACCTTTAAGAGAGTGGTCAGTTAAGAATAATGATGTTTGTTTTATTTTAGTTACAATGGCTATCAAGTCACTATTAACAGTTATACCAAATGATTATGGTATACAGGCTTTAAGAGAGTTTTTATTGTTTCATACTGATTATACTGCTCGTAAAGTTGAAATGCTATGCTCTATGATGGACATTATATTGCACAATAATGTATTTATATTTAATGACAAACTGTTCCATCAGCAAACGGGGGTTGCTATGGGAACCCCTGTTGCAAATACTTATGCTAACCTAGTTTTATCTAGGTGGGAGGAACAATACATTTTTAATAATGAGTTGCAAGATCATTATAGAAATTAAAATATTTTATTGTTCAAAAGATTTGTGGAAGATATTTTTATGCTTTGGGGAGGAACTATATTAGCCCTTAATGATTTTGTGTCTGAATTACAAAATAAAACAGAATTTTTTATGTTTGATGTTAAACACTCAGAAACAGTAATAAATTTCTCGGATACATGTATTATATATAAGGAGAAAAAATTTGACATAGAAATTCATAGGAAAGAAGTGGAAGCTACTCGATATGTAAACTCTAGAAGCATGCACCCTAAACATGTTTGTCAGAATGTGCTGAAGGGGCAATTCCTCAGAGCTAGTAGGTTGAATACAGATGATAATGATTTTGTCACTGAAATGGCTTTTATAACCTATGATTTTAAGATACGGGGGTACAATGAAGCATTGATAGAAGAGAAGGGGAATGTGATGTGTGAACGTGGGACAAGAGATAAACCCTATTTGTTTGGTCCTTTGGATAAAAACAGTAATGCTTGCAGTAATACGGAACACAGTTTATGATACATAACTAAGTATAATAGACATACTAATATGGTTAGGAATATTAAGAAAAACTTGACAATTTTGCAATCCAGTAGCAATATCGTAGATATTGTAGGAGTTCAAACAAGCTTTACTTTTAAGAGAGAAAAATCTGAAAAAAGAAGTTATGTACTCACCATAACGTTCCATCTGAGTAGTTATACTTCACTTTTCTGCAACCTGTGGATATTTGGATCCGAGCTGGCAACTTTACAAGCATCTGCTCCGAGCTCCAAGCTCCTCCCCTTACCCATAACCCATCACCATCTCCTGCCTTCCCTCAGATCGAGTTTGCCGCAACTCAAACCAATCAGCAACTCAACTTAGCATAAACCATACATGAAAATCTCATGAGAAGGTTCGGGGGAAGGAGGGTAGGAAGGTTGCAGAAAAACTAAGTATAACTACTCAGATGGAACGTTATGGTGAGTACATAACTTCTTTATCTGAAGTAGTTAACTTCATTTTATCTGCAACCTGTGGGACAGAGTCCCCAGCTACTCAAACTCCTGGGAGGCTCTCATGGAAGGATATTCCTGAGCACCGCAGAGCCAAAGGATGCTCTCCATCTGGAGATCAAATCTAACTTAGAATGAGAAATGAAGGTATGTGACTTTGCCCAAGTTGCTGCTGCACAAATGTCATCCAATGAGACCCTAGACCAAAAGGCAGCAGAAGTCGCCACAGATCTGGTAGAATGAGCTTTAACAGGACCAGGTGGAGACAAACCTTT
Organism: Protopterus annectens; assembly: GCF_019279795.1. Classification (NCBI taxonomy): domain Eukaryota; kingdom Metazoa; phylum Chordata; order Ceratodontiformes; family Protopteridae; genus Protopterus; species Protopterus annectens. Next base: position 473,381,759 of record NC_056727.1, read on the forward strand.
GTCCTTGTAAATTTGCAAAATACATACTGTAATCCATCTAGCTAAGAAAACCTTGGGAGATGGCTTTACCCAAAAAGGAATTAGAAAAAAGCCACAAATAACTGGTCAGAAGTACGGAAGGGCTTTGGTCTGTGTACATAAAATGAAGTTGTCTATGAACATCGAGCAAATACAGCTTCTATTCACCCTTGTTCTGAAAATTTGGAAAGAAAACCGGCAGGTTAATTGTTTGATTAATGTTTGATTCAGAAGTCACTTTTGGTAAGAAAGAAGGGTTTGCTATAATCTCCAGGGATTGAAGCCACGAGAGGAGTGACACCCTGCAGACTTTGCTGATTTGAATTGGATATTCCATGGGGAGGTCTAGCCAAGACCACTGTACGGACTAGAGCCCATTGAAGAACCCGCATGTGAAGACACGTACAGGGGAGGATAGAGATTGCTGCAGCCATAGAGCACAGGGCTCTGAGAACGTCGCCCGTCTTCAGTAACCTCGGGCAAAGAATTATCGACACATGAGCCCACAGACACTGGACCCTGTCTGGAGTTAGAAAGACTTTCAGTCGAAGTGTGTCCAGCCATGCACCGATAAAGTCCAAGATCTGTACTGGGTTCAAGAGGGACTTGGAAACATTGATAGTAATCCCTAGCAGGTGTGCAAGATGAAGGAAGGAGTCTCTGGCTTGGCAAAGAGGATGCTTGGTGGAAGCAGGAAGGAGCCAATCGTCTAGGTAAGGCAATACCTGAATCCTCTGAAGCCTCAGGTGAGCCACTACGACCGCCATTACCCTTGGTAAACACCCTGGGGGCAGTGGTGAGACCAAAGGGCAGGGCTCTGAACTGAAAATGACTGGCTCCCAGCCAGAAGCAAAGGAATCTCCTTGAGCTTCTGTGGATCTTGATATGGTAGTAAGCGTCCTGGAGGTCTATCGGGCACATCCAGTCGCATTCTCAAAGATAAGATAGAATGGACTGCAGGGTGACCATCCGGAATTTCTGTTTGGCGACAAGCAGGTTTAAGGTTGACAGGTCCAAAATGGGTCTGAGGTCCCCCATCTTTTTTGGCACTAAAAAGAACCTGGAGTAAACACCTGACCCGGACTGATCACGGGGGGGGTCAGTTTGATGGCTCGTTTGTGAAGCAGCTTGGAAATCTCTAGTGCTGGCATCTCCCTTTGAGCTGGTGGGACATCTGGGAGGCGCTTTGGTTGGATAGGAGGGGCAACAAACGGGATGGTGTAGCCTCTGGATATTATATGAAGCACCCAACGATCTGCAGTTATGGACTCCCATGCTGTTGAGTGCAATGATAATCTTCCCCTGACTGCCTCCAGAGTAGGACAGTCGGGCAACCCCTCAGGGCTGCTGCGCGGGCCTGTCCGAAAAGGGCTCCCTACACCCAAAGTTCCTCGGACCCCCTCTGCCTTTGGGACGGTGTCTGTCATGTCCCCCTCTGCCTCTAGGTGACGAGTTGTCCTGGGAGTCCCGGGAAAACTGTGACTTCCGGAACCACATCTTTTTTTTGCCCTCTCTGATTCCCGGAAAAGGATCTTTGAGGACTAGAGATTTCGACGGCAGACAAGGTCTTCCAGTCTTTTTCACTCTGGACAAGGGTGTCACGTACACTCTTCCCAAAAAGAGAAGAACTACTGAAGGGAGCATTCGTGAAAGATGCCTTGAAGGGGTCCGCAAATTGACACAGTCTGAGCCAAGTGTGTCACCTCATAGCTACACCAGTCCCAGCCGCCCTAGCTGCTCCTTCCATTGCGTGGGAAAGGAGGCACATAGACGTGTTTGATGCTGACTTCAGAGTCGACATTTTCCAGGAAAACAGACGCTTGTCCTCCTGCGACAAAGACTCTGGGGGCGACTCAGCTAACTCTGTGACTAGGTCTCAATGCAGTCGTATAACATGTGCCAAATAGTTCACCGCTCAGATGGAAAACGTCGCTGAAGAATATACTCGCTTCCCAAATCGATCCACCATCCTGGACTCCTTGTCCGGAGGGTGGACCGAGGAACTTTCCTGAGCCAGTTCCCTCTTGGTAGCTGCTGCAAACACCACATCATCCACGGGGTCTCCCTTATACCAGGGCTGTCTGTCCGAGGGTGGAGAAAGGATCTTGTCCAGGTGTTTAGGTATGGTGTCACACTCCTTCCATGCCCGCGTGGTGATAAGATCCACCAAGGGATCTGCCGGCGGGGACACCCAGGACGTAGACGGGCCCATGCCAAAAGCCTCCAGGAACACTGATTCATCCATAGAAGGTTTTGGGGCTGACCAACCTCCCCTCTGGCGTAGGATCTTCATGATGTCTCCAAAGGAGACCTCCTCGGGAGGTGACCTGGGGGAACCTTCTCCTTCATCTAAATCAATGCCTTCTGTCAAGGACTCAAGGGAATCCAGGTGCCTCCTTTTGCACGTGTGCTTAAGAGGACCCTCTTCCGTGGGACTCTCTGAAGAGGGCTCGTAAGCCACTGGGAGTTCCTCCAGGGGAACTGCCTGGGGCTCCTCTAGCACGGGCTGTCCCTGAGACAAGCTGAAGGGAGCTGTACCCGAATCCAAGGGAGTCTGGGCGGAATCAAACGAAATAGGCTGGGGTCTTGATCCTTGGGAGAGAACCCTCTCCACCACGTCGAACGCCGATGAGAGCGCACCTCCTTAGCACCCAACAAGGAGGAAGCTCTCCCCAAGTTTGCCGTGAGGATCGGGGCAGAGGCTAGGGTAGCCGGAGCTCCAAAAGAACGGCTCGGATCCAACAAAGTTGGAGCCGAAGAAACCTCCATCCCCTCAGGTCCGACTCCTCGTCCTCGGCCTCGAGAGCTGGTCGGATCCGAGGAACTCAAGGTAATCTCCGGAGTCGAGGTTGGAGGAACCATCGGCACCGAATCCCTGGCTCCGAAGATCCTCGGATCCATAAACCTGGAAACCGCAGGCCGGATCGGGTAAGGAGAAATTGGATGAAAGAAGGGCATGGAGGTCCCCCCTCCAGAGGGAGAGTGGCCTGGCAAGACTCCCATCTGGATTTGGGTCCGAATAAATCTCCTCATCATCCTGTCCATATCCATTTCAGAAAGACTCCTAGTCGAGCGCGAGGAAGCGACCGACTCGGATCTGGGTGGTCACTGAGAAGATCTGGATGAAGGCCCCGGCTCTGAAGGCTCTGTCTGCTCCGGGGAGAATCTGGGAGAGTGGAGGTAGGAGAGACAGGTCTCGAAACTTTGAAAGGCGGGCTAGGAAAGGACTCCCGATCTGGAGACCATTTATGGGGCCTATCCCCTTTCTTTTCTCTGTCTCTCCCTTTGGCATCCCCTTCAGCAGATCTAGCGGGAGGGCGAGTCCCAGCCTGAGGGGGGGGGGGGTTGGGCAGGAGTTGCCAAGGCTGAAGAATCCAGCGTGGGAGAAGGCCTTTAGACACCAGTTTGGCCTTCCTATCCTTCAGGGCCCTCGGATTAAATCCAGCGCGCGCGCGCACACACACACACACACACACACACACACACACACACACACACACACACACACACACACACACACACACTGCACTACATGGATAAATGGGGAACGCCCAGGCAAACAACACATAGAGTGTGACCATCCACCAGTGAAAGCTTATGGCCACACACTGTGCATTTTTTGAACATAGGTTTAGGCTGATCAGACATTTTACACACACACAGCCACACCTACCAAACCCCAACACACTATGACCACACACACCTATAGGAAAGGGAAGGGCTTACACTATAACTACTTTAAAAAAAAAAGTTTTTAGTTTTGTGAACGACGAACAAGTGTTTAGGGGAAGGAAAGGGAACTGAGAAAACTCACTACAACCAAAAATATACCAAAAGACACTTATAACAACCCTAAGACTCAGAGCTACGGAGACCATGATGCTGATGCACAAAGTGGCAAGCGAGATATGAGGGAAGGTAGGAGATGGTTATGGGTAAGGAGGAAGAGATTGGAGCTAGGAGCAGCTTATTATGCTACAAGGATATGGTTAAGAGAACTAATCTTAATATTAATAAAAAGGTACTACAACCTGCCATAACTGTGTTTTCTGTAAGGAAATTATCACTGATTTACTTTTCATACATCCTATTACAAAGGCTGAGTTTGTTTTTAGGACTTATGCTCCATGTTTCACAGATAATGTTATTTATCTTGCTAACTGTGAAGCCTGTGATAATTTCTATATAGGGAAAACTAACCAAAAACTTAAAGACCGTATTAGTTCACATATTTCTGATATATGTAGATGTGTTAATGAAAATGCCCTATATAAGCATATTGTTACTAAAGGTACTAATCATAAATTTAACTTTACGGTACTGCAAAAGATTTTCCCTGATGGCAGAAGAGATAATTTAGCTGAGCAAACAAAATAGAATATAAATGGATAAATTATTCAGGGCTGACGTTCCACCAGGATTAAATGCACAACATAATATAAAACCTGTTTTGAAAGTTAAACATAATTATATTTAGTATTTTAGTGTGTATATATTCACTTAGTTAACTATACCTTTAAATATTTGCTTATTTAATTAATTGATTGTTAGCAACCCCTGTGTCATTGGCTGGCTGATGCAGGGGGTAGTATTTAATGTGTTTATGGCGTTTTATTGTTGTTAAGCATTGAAAAAGAGTATACCTCGAAAGCTTTGTGTGTGATTTTGCCTACAAATAAGTTGTGCTGTGGTGAATCTGTCTCTCTCCACAGTTTTTGGCAGTTTGGATTTTTATCTTGGACACTTCAGCTTCCTTGAACTTTTGTTTTTTGGTATGTAACTGACACTAGACATATGCAGCAACTAGTTACATACCATATACATACATACAATGCATATACATAAAGTCAAACAGTACCAGAAATAACAAGGTCTAGGGACATGAATTTTGTCTGTGACTTAAACAGAACATACTGGAGAGACAGAGATGTGTGTTCCAGAGTCTACCCCTGATATGGAACAGAATCCCCATCCATGTAAAACTGAGTTTGTCTATTACCAAACTTCAACTCAACTTAGACCAGTGGATAGGGAATAGTATATTTACACCAGGTCTGTCATCCACGTCCCTTATGGACAAAGGTAGCTTATAAATGCCTGGTCGTCCAAGTCCTACTTTGATACAGGACATGATTACTCTTTTGAGAAAACCTGACTAGGCTTAGAAAGGCCCCCGGGTCATTAGCCAAGTAACAATCTATGAATGTATGAGTGAAGAGGAGTGAGGCTTAAGGGAAGGCAGGAATTTAGCAATTTATGTAATGATGGACTGATGACAGCTACAAAGAAATAAAACACAAACGATGTACAATGTATGCACATGGAAAATGTTAATATGGTTTATTTTATTTTCTGTTAATGCATGTCTGAATATGTCTTAAGTGATGACCTTAATAAATGTGTTAAAAAAGACTACATGGCTTTCATATTCAACATGCTAAGTAAACAAACTTACAAACAAGAAGGACTCTGATAATGTCCTGAAAGCAAGAAAAGAGCACCTCACGAGTCTGTATGACACTGAAAACACTGACAGCTCTTCATGTCTCTGAATAAGATATTTTTAATCTGATGATTGTTTTTGTCCCTTATCAAAACACTTAACAGAACACCTCAGACATTCTGGTTTTAAATGCATCATTCTGGACTTTGTGGAGATGGATGAACTTGAAGGGGACATCAATGGTGTTTTGGAGAAAAAAGAATTATGCTGGCAGCTCAAATTAAATGCATTCAGAAAACTAGGAATTAACTGTTGTTCTATTAAGAGTGTGTTACAAAGCCTTTCTGTGTTGGAGGGAAGCCTTCTAGCTTATCAGTGGGAGTGGTAAGCACTAGGTAGCTTATCTACCACAACAGGAGAGGTTTTGGTCCAGAATTTGTAGTTTGCTGGCTGTCTGGGCAGTTTTTCCATCTCTTTCAACTTTCTGGTCTAAAAGCCCATATTGCGCTGGTTTCCTGCCTTTCCTGTAGCTAGTCTAGTCCAGATACAGATTTGCTGTATCCAGGACTGTTTGTAAGCTTCTGAGAGATGCCAAAGTCTGCTCTTCAATTTTTCCCTTAGATCAACTAAGTTCTCCCCTCTCCTGCACTTTTACTAGCTTATTAGTCTAGCACTTTACCATACCAGACTTCTTGTAGCAATTATTGTAGCACACAAAAGTGCTACCAGCACTAAACGTTCTACATGAAAACAGCTCCAGTACTTATTATTAATCCCCACCCCTCCAGATATGTCTAAAGGTCAGTTCCTTGTGCTTTCTCCTGTAAAACTGGTGAACTTGGGCATCCTGAGGCAATGTAGCAACTGCCTCATGTACACAGACAACCCTCTTCTCTTACCTCCCAACACTCAGACTTGCAAGAGATGCACTTATATATCCAAACTGGATGCCACTCACTATCCAGTCAAGACGGGAATAGCTGGTCAAGAGGAGGGCAACACTTGCACCACACCACATGGAACACACAGCCCTTCAGAACACACACCAGCACTGCCTTCACATAAAAACATAAACCATACACCCACCTTAGCGGAGGCTCTCAATAAAAATCTACCCAAACAGCAGAGACCTCCAAGGCAGAATCACACTCAACCACCACAACACAACACTAATCACAAGACACATAACTCTTCTAAACAGTGTGCCACTCAACCAAAGTCCTGAAGGCAAAACAGCATGCACAACACACTAGTCATAGGTGACTCAATAGTGAGGCACACTGATGTCCCACTCACTAGGCTGAATAAGGAGAAAGTAACAGTTAGCTACTTGTCAGATGCCAGGACCCGCCATATAATGCACGCACTCCGGTCCCTCAACAACAGGTACAAATATGACTCTGTCACTGTACATGTGGGTATGAATGACCTGAGACGTACCTCCCTGGACTACATGAAGAGAGACATGGAGGAGCTCTCGGACTATGTAGCTCAGGAAGGCATTACCCTAGCTCTGAGCAGCATCCTACCATCACCCAGAATAATACCACAGTACAAGCAGAAAATGAATGACTTCAACAACTGGCGTCATTCTAAGGGGATCCAATATCTGTCTGCCTGGAATAACATGATTGACAGACCTCGATGCTTTGCCAGAGATGGCCTGCATCTGTCACCCCTGGGCTTCCGGATACTGGACAAGGCTCTTGCCACCCCTACAGTGACTTTTTTTAGGCAGTGTTCCAAAGACCAAATTACCATCAACAGCTACAAACAAATGCAATCTGAGGGTCATGCTACTCAACGGTAGAAGTCTAAATCTCAAAATCCACTCACTCAAAGCACTCCTTAAAATGGAGAACATCGACATTTGTGCTGTAACAGAGACCTGGTTCAAGGCAGCAGAAAGCACCCCTGCACTACCAAGCTACAACTCATTCTGCACTTTTCGGCCCCAGAACTTGGAATGAAGCTCCAAAGGTGGTAGTATTTCCATATTCATAAAGGATGCACACACCTCCAGACTGACAGACCAACATAACACATCAGAGATGCTTCAGGTGCAGCTAACATTGGGTAAGACAGCGATTCAGGTCATAAACTGTTATAGGTCCCCAAACACTCACTCCACGTTCCTAAGCACCTTGGAGAATATTAGGGTCCAACCTAATACACTCATACTGGGCGACTTCAACTACCCCTCCATTAACTGGGAAAGCTACTCGTGTACCAATACACTTGCCCGTTTCCTGAATTCATTAATTCCAATGCCTTGGATCAGCTCGTTTTTACCCCTACTAGAGGAAGCAACATACCTGACCTGGTCATTACTAACATGGGCGACCATTGCTCTACACCAATAGTCAAACTCCTCCCTGGTTAGATCTGACCACAAACTAATCACCTTGGAAATCCACATCTCACCCCCCCCCCCCCCAGCAAAGGTAACCACCATGAAAAACTTCTCCAAAGCTCACTTTGGGCTCCTAAGAACAGAGGTGGCTATCTTCACGGCACCCATGCAAATGGACAATAGCTGCATGACCGTGGAATCATACACCAATGCACTGTACGAACACGCACACAAATGCATGAATCTTGCCATACCCAATAGAACCAAGATGCTCTCCTCCAAAAAAAGGAAGTCAATCTGGTGGTCCTCTGCCATAAACAAACTCTACAACAGAAGGAGGAAACTGATGCGGAATAAAGTGAAGTTCCAAGACTGGAAAAACTCCCTTATCGGCCTCAACAAAAAGTTGAGATCCCTCATCAAATCCGCTAAAGCTAGCTATGAAAACAGAATTGCAGCAGATAGTAAAGACAACCACAAGGCCTTCTACAGTTAAGTAAACAACCTCCATGGCAATACCCAGCTCTGCTCTGAGCAACTACACAATGGTACCTCCTATACCGAGCCAACAGATACTGCCAATATGCTGGTCGACACATTCAGCGCCAACTTTACCCCTCCCCCCCAAAGGACCAACCACAATACCAGTAGATTGCCAGGCACCCAGTATTACTGCTGCACAGGTTAAAACAGAACTATCCAAGGCCAAGAATACAGTTTCTATGGAACTTGACAATATCCCTGGCTGTGTTCTACATGAACTACAGAGTGAACTGGCACCTCACCTGTGTGCCTTGTTCAATCACCTCAAGCTTTGTCTCTCCACAAAGGAGGAGCGACTACAGACCCTGGGAACAATTGCCCCATTAGTCTAACAAGTCTGATATGCAAAGCTATGGAACGCATCATCATGGACCTAATAAACAAGGATTTAGGGAATCTCCAAACTCTGGATCCCACACAGTTTGGTTTTGTGAAGGGTAGATCATGCCTGCTCAACTTGGTCGACTTCTTTGAGTCAGTCATTAGAGCTGTGGATGAAGGCAAGCCTACCTTGATCTGGCCAAGACCTTTGATACCATTCCCCACTCAGGAATCATAGATAAACTCACTAAGCTTGGCAACAACCCCTATATCACTAGGTGGGTTGCAAACTGGCTCACAGATAGAACCCACACTGTGAAAGTAGCAGACTCAAAGTCAGAATGCTGACCAGTCACAAGTGGAGTTCCGCAGGGATCGGTCCTGGGTTCTCTCCTGTTTGGTATCTACTTCTCAATAGTCCAGTCGAACATGAAGGGACTCTGGCTGACAAAGTTTGCAGACAATTGTAAGTTGGGAGCCATTATTAACTCCCCAAGTGATGCTGACATCCTACAGAAAAGCCTCACTGAGACTGATGACTGTTGTCAGAACCATGGCCTTAAGCTCAATGCCAAAAATGTGTCGTCATCCCCTTTGGGAAAAACCCATTTCCCATGAACAATCACATTGATGGTAGTCCACTGAACATAGAAGGCATTACAAGAGATCTGGGAACACAGACTGACAGCAACCTCTCTTTTGACCACCACACTGCACTGTGGTCAGAAAGTCCTTCTATGTGGCACATCTCATTACTAAGGGTTTTTCATCCAGGAAGAAAGAGGTCATTGTCTCCCTCTACTCTTTCCTCATTAGGCCAATCACAGAGTACAATGCTCCCATTTGGCATGTACCTCACTAGACACCTGCAACAACTGGAGTGGTCGCAAAAGTACCTCACAAAGAGGATCCTAGGCCTTAAATACTTGTCCTATATGGACAGACTCAAAAAACTCCAACTATTCTCTGTCTCATATTGCCTACTTAGAGGTGATCTCTGCTTGACTTACAAAGCCATGTCTGACCCAGCTGTGTTAGAAATGCTGCACCTAAAGAAATCCCAAGCCCGCTGCACCACACTCTCTAGAGACCTCAACTTCATTACCACAATCATGCTATGGAATAGACTTCCCATACATGTCAAACAGAGCACCCTCACTGGCCCTCTTCAAAAGAGATCCTGATGAGTGGATAGGAAATAGAAAATTCACCCCGAGGATCACTCCAGTGTCTCTACTCGACAGAGGAACTGGAAAATAAGGTTGAGTGACACGATGCCAGGGTAATCCTATGGGCTGGGCTTGTAAAGGCTCCAGGGCCATTAGCCTAATACACACTTATGAACCTACATAATCTGTAATGGTTTCTTAGGGAATTTTTGAGGAAATATTTTTATGTAGTAAATGTACCAAACATACTTAAAAAAAAAAAAAAAAAAAAAAATCACGTGTAGAATGTGTACAAATTGATATATGTTTAGTTACTTTAAACCTGAATTCTGCTTTGATTAGATTTAATACACTTGTGCAGCACACCAGATATTTAAATGGTAAATTCAAAACACATTTTTCATGCCGTTATTACCATAAAGTATTGGTATAATTCCCCCATTTATCATACTGGTGCACACTCATGCACACACCTGCAACACTTTTTATACATTACTAGTTTACTCCATCCACTGTTTCTGTATTTTTCTGTGTTTTTTTTCTACTGGTTTTCACTGTATGAACATTTTTGGGGCTGTAAACATGAAAACTGTTGTGACAGTTTTTTTCTCTCAACTGCAAAGCACTGACATTTTTTCTGAGCTGTAAATAACTTAGTTTTTATGCACACTAATACATATGGATGGAGGTTTACTCAATATTATTACAGATATATATTTATAGTGTTTTAATTAGATAATATTTATGGTTAGATAGCTACATGTGTTTTTTCTTTTATTTATCTAGTTAGCTCTTTTTACTTATCTATCTGGGTCTACTTCATGTGACTTAAAACTCAAAATACGGAATTTCATTTGACTGAAACCACAATACCTAATTTTCAAAATACTGAAAACTCATTTGACTGAGTCTCATTATACTGAACGTTTACAGTGCTGAATTTCAAAATACTGAATTTTAAGCCATAGATGTGATGTGTGTTTTCCTTCAACTGACTTGCTTGTGATAAAAAGAAAAATTACAGTAACTTAAAGTGCTGTTTGTCAGAATACCAACAGTAGCGTAGAAAGTAGTATTGGAGTGCTTCTAAATGTAGGTATGTGTCTCTACATTTTTATGGGAAGTATCTAAACTAATATGGTGGACATTTTGTGTGCTCCTGGCAGTAGGTACAGAACTGTAAGGTAAGTAAAAGGTATACGGTCTTTTCCCCACTGTTGTGCAATCTTGGAGTTAGTATATATAGTTAGGTGATGTGGGGGGGGGCATATTCTCCCACCTAGTTTAGTTTTATACCGTCCAGTTTCTTTTAAATGGGTAAGTAAATAGTTTTTAAGTTTTAGAAAGAGTCTGTGTTATAAGTGTGCATGTCTATGGCTTAAAATTCAGTATTTTGAAATTCAGCACTGTAAGCTTTCAGCATAATGAGATTCAGTCAAATGAGTTTTCAATATTTTGAAAATTAGGTATTGTGGTCTCAGTCAAATGAAATTCAGTGTTTTGAGTTTTCAGTCATGTAAAGTAGACCCATCTACCTATGTATATGATCTTAGCTCTTGTCACAGACCTGATGAAGGCTTTACTGCATTTCATAAATGTGGAAAAAAGCATTAATTTTCCCCTTACACATAGGCGGCACCAACACAGACACCACAAACGTTCTGCCCATAGCAATTCTCGCACCCCTCTCTAAAATACTGGAAAAATGCATCCATGCCCAACTTCTCAACCACCTGCTTGAAAACCAAATTCCATCACCCACACAGCATGGTTTCAGACCAGAACACAGCACCACTACTGCTCTCCTCTCCTTCCTTAATACAGTTAAATGGGCACGAGATTCTGGCAAAATAATCACTTCTCTTTTCCTCGACCTTTCCAGAGCTTTTGATACCATTTCCCACACCATCCTCCTCTCTAAACTATCCACCCTCCACATTTCCCCACCTACCCTACAATGGTTCAATAGCTATCTTTCCAATAGGCAGCAATCCACCAAATGGTAACAATCTTACTTCTCCCTTCCTCAGTACTTCCCATAGGAGTACCCCAGGACTCCATAGTTGGCCCTCTCTTATTTAGCATCTTTATTAACAATTTTCTTGTCGCCTCACAGTTAGACGTTGTCCTGTTCGATTCTCAGCTAGAGCATCTTCTGTGTGGAGATGTGTGTGAATGGGCGTACCTTCGTTGAAAGTTGTGCTTCAGAGCTGGCAACTCGGCACGTAAAAATCTACTGCCAATCATTAGCGGACTGGAGTTCCGCTGTGGCGAACACCCTAACCGGGAAAAGCCGAAAGACACAACAACAACATTAACAACTTTCACTCCACTCTTCCACAATGCTCAGTAATCCAGTATGCTGACGACTCTACGATAACATGCACTGCATTGAACTCCAGCAAATCACCCAGAATGCCCTCACCTCTACTGAATCTTGGATGCTTAACAATTATCTTGCCCTAAATCCAAAAAAAAAACTAAACTAGTACTTTTTACCACTAAGAAAATCACTCTGATAGATAAAAACTCTTCACTATACAAGCCCAAGAAGTACAGTTTTGTACCTACCATAAATGTAGATGTTCGAAGATCCACATTGCTGCAGTCCTTACACTTGGGTAGTCCGCTGTCCTCGGTCGGCCCGAATATCAAAGTATAAGGCTGACGTCGGTCAGGGCGCATTTGACTGACATCAGGGCGTCAGGGTACAAATGCGCATGACCGACGTCATATCCTCAGTCTTTTCTTGCCCCAGATGTCAGAAGACCCTAAAAATAAAGGTCAAAACCAAAAGACAGCAAACAACCAACCAACCACCCTTGCACTAACTATATGTACAATACATACTATATACACAAAATGTACAACCCAACCCACACAACCACCTCTAACTACAGAGGGGAAGGAGGGAGGGTAAATTGGACTGCAGCTATGTGGATCTTCGAACATCTACATTTATGGTAGGTACAAAACTGTACTATGTTCTTCATCTCACATTGCTGCAGTCCTTACACTTGGGTAGAATCCCAAAGCAGAGGTAAGGGAGGATGGCTAACTACAAGGAAGCAGGAGCTGCCAAAATGCCCTGCAAAACAGCAGTGGCAAAACCAGCCCTGGACTTAGAGTAAAGTGGCAGGTGATAATGCCTAGAGAAAGTATGCACAGAACTCCAAGTAGCTGCCTCCAAAATATCCTTGGTTGCCACTCCCCTCAAAAAAGCTGTTGAAGTGGCAGTGGCCCTAGTGGAATGAGGTCTAATCCCAGCTGGAATCTCCTTGCCATGATGGGAATAACAGAAAGCAATGCAAAACCCAATCCACTTAGAAATAGTTTGTTTTGACACAGGCTTGCCCTGAGAACTCAAAGCAAAAGAAATAAACAACTGCTGAGACTGCCTGAACCCTTTAGTTCTGTCCAAATAATAACGCAACTGCCTGTGAACATCTAAAGTGTGCAAAATCTTTTCCCCTTTATTTTGGGGATTTGCATAAAAAGTAGGCAAATGAATAGTTTGGTTTAAAGCCACACTAGAAACCACCTTAGGCATAAAGGAAGGATTAGTACGTAATGATACCCTATCCTTATGGAAAATCAAGAAAGGCTCAACCGCCATAAGGGCCTGTAATTCAGAAACCCTTCTTGCAGAAGTAATGGCCAACAAAAAAGCAGTCTTCCATGATAAATATTTCAACTCAGCAGTAGCTGCCGGCTCAAAAGGTTGTAGAGTGAGTTTCTCCAACACAAAATTGAGATCCCAAGCAGGAGTAGGAGCCCTTCGTGGGGGTCTTATATTCTTTGCCCCTCTAAGAAATTGCTTGAACAAAGGATGAGAAAACAATGGTGGGTCACAATCATAGTGAGCTGAAATTGCTGCAGCATGAACTTTAATAGAAGAGAAAGACAAACCTTTGTCTAGTAACTCAGTAAGATATTGAAGAGCCACACACAAATTAGGCTCAGAAACATCAAAATCTTTTGCTGCACTCCAAAATAAAAATCTCTTCCATTTGTCTGTGTACACTTTCCTTGTACTAGGCCTTCTAGCTTCCAAAATAACATTCAAGACTTGCTGAGGAAGTGGAGGCCCACTATGGTTCAAAACAGAATATGCCAGGCTGTTAGGTGCAGAGAGTGAAGCTTGACATTTAGCAAATGGCTGTCCTCCTGTGACAACAGGTGTGGAATCGAAGGCAAAGGCCATGGAGGCTTCCGTACCAGACTTCTCAGTAATGGGTACCAGTGCTGTCGAGGCCAATCCGGAGCTATCAAAATCATCCGTGGCTTGTCCTGTCTGACCTTTAGAAGTACCTTTGGAAGTACCTTTGGGAGGAGAGGCAGAGGTGGAAAGGCATACACATGGAGATTGCTCCAATTGAAAGAAAGAGCATCCACTCTCCAAGCAGTGGGATGAAACCTTTTTGTGCAAAACTTTGGCAGCTGATGGTTTAGTGGAGAAGCGAACAGATCTATGTCTGGAGTTCCCCAGGACACTGTCAATTTCTGAAATACATGAGGATCCAATTTCCACTCGTGGGGATCCATAATTCGTCTGCTCAACACATCTGCTAAGGAGTTCTGTGCTCCTGGCAGAAACCTTGCCTGAAGATTGAGCTGTAAACTGAGAGCAGTCTCCCACAAAATCATTGCTTGCCTGCATAGAGGATAAGAATGCTTTCCCCCTTGCTTGTTGATGTACCACATGACAGTTGTGTTGTCTGTTAGAATCAACACCTGCCCTGGAAGAAGTAATTCCTTGAAAGCTATTAATGCAAACTGGACTGCTAACATCTCCTTCATGTTGATATGTAGATGTTGTAGTCTGACAGGCCACTTGTTTTGTATCCACTTTCCATTTAGATGAGCACCCCAAGCTTTGTCTGAGGCATCTGTCGTTAAAATCTGACTCTCCTCTGGCCGGGTCACAGAGAGTCCCTTGTTTAGGTGACATTCCTGAGCCCACCACAAAAATTCCTTTTGAATGCAAGGTATTATTTGAATGACAGTGTCCAGATCCTGGCAGTGCTGTGTCCATACACTTTTGAGATACCATTGCAGCTTCCTCATATGCAGTTTGGCATTGGGAAGCACCAGAATACAAGATGCCATGAACCCTAAGGCTTGAAGGACTGTCCTTGCAGTCAGCCCGGACTGATGAGATAGTTGATGGAAGTAAAGGGATAGACTCTTTTGTTTGTCCGGGGTTAAAAAGGCCATCTGGGATGCTGTATTCAGTCTCACACCCAGAAAGCACATGTCTTGAGAGGGTACTAGACTGGACTTTATTTCGTTCACAGAATACCCTAGGCATCTTAGCACTGCTATCACATATTCCAAATGATGAAGAAGCTCTTCCCTTCCTTGAGCCAGAATTAGGCAGTCGTCCAAATAAGGATAGATCTGTATTCCTTTTAGTCTGAAGAAAGCTATCACTGGAGCCAGAACTTTCGTGAACACTCTGGGCGCAGTAGATAAGCCAAAAAGCAATGCAAAGAACTGATAGTGAGAAGTCCCAGCTCGAAAACGCAGATACTTTCTGCAACTTAGTCTGATAGGAACATGAAGGTAAGCCTCCTTGAGATCCAAAGTTACCATCCAATGATCTTTGCCCAGCAGAGGTAAAAGCTGTTGCAACGTCAACATTTTGAACTTGGGAATGTCCAGATAAGTGTTGAGGATAGATAAATCCAAAATTGGTCTCCACGTGTTCCCCTTCTTTGGTACTAGGAACAGGCGAGAATAAAATCCTAGGCCCACTTCTGGCAGAGGGACCGGCTGTATGGCCCCTAGTTGGAGCAACAGAGAAACCTGTTAGTGAGCCTCTATTCTTTGTTGAGGAGGAACGTCTGGCATGCCTTTGAAAGGAGGCAAGGTATGGAAATAAAACCTGTAGCCGTGGTGTATGATATCCAATACCCATCTGTCCTGGGTAATTAAACTCCAATTTTATTTGAAAAGTGCCAACCTTCCTCCCAAAGGTGCTGCCAGACGAGCAGGCTCTGGCAGCTGAAAAGGTAGGTCATTGGGTCTGCTTACGAAAGGACTGACCCCTGCCCTCACCCGAAGCCTGTGCAGGAGAACTCCCTGTTCTAGGCCTGAAAGAGCCCTGAGCTCTGCCCTTACCACGTCTAGATCTACCCCTAGACTGGGAATCATAAGAAGGATACGTCCACCCTTTAGTAGGCCAATTTCTACTAAACTTTGGAGGCTGGACCTGCAAAAAATCTTTAACAGTCTGCATAGACTTAGCCTTGTCTTCCATTTTCTTTAAAACTGATTCAACAGGAGGACCAAACAACACGTCAGATTGTAAAGGAGCATCTAAAATCCTTGTTTTAACATGTTCAGACAAATTCTGATCCCTCAGCCAAGCGTGCCTGCGAAGAACTGACCCAGTGGCAGCCACCCTAGACGAGGCCTGTACAGCATCAAAACCACATTGCAAAGAATGCTTACCCACTTGTTCAGAAACATGCACTAAATCTTGCAACTCTTTACAATCAATACCTACTGCCAGAGCATCAACCTTAGACTTCAACTGAGAAAGGAGATAGTTTTGGTATTTCAACATGTGAAACTGGCAATTCAGAGCCCTCATAGCAAGAGTGGAAGAAGTATAGACTTTCTTTCCCCATCTATCCAAGGCCCTAGCCTCCTTGTCTGCAGGAACCGGATTTTTAACAACAGAAGCTTTAACACCCTTAGGCCCCTGGCTAACAGTTTCTGGGTCTGCCCTAGGACTCTTAAAAAGATATTTATGAGCTTCAGGCACCCTGTAATACCTATCCGGCTTAACAGGAGCAGGAGGCAAAGAATCAGGATTAAGAGAAGCCTCTGTAAAAACATCTTCTACTACATCCAAAACAGGAGGTATAGCCAAAGGCCTATGCTGGGGTAAAAACAGAAATTCCCTAAGCCTTTTCCTGGAATCAGAGAAGTCCTGACCTTCCCACTTAAAATGTTCCCTCATTGAATGAAGAGTTTCTGAAAAAGAAAAATCCTCAGGAGGAGTAGCAGAAGGAGTAGAATCATCCACATCAGAATCAGAATAAGGAGAGTACTCCTGCAAGTCTTCAGCCGAAGACTCTGAAACATCTGAAGCCTGCTCAAAACCCCCCAGCTCAGGCTCCACCCTAGGTCTCTTATCAGGAGGGGGCATAGAACCCCTAATCAAAGTAATCAAATCTTCTGCCATTTTAAGCATATGCTTCTTGGGCACAGTACCTGAAGAGCTAGGGGTAACACCAACTGAAGCTAAACCTGGCCTGCCCCTGGGAGAAGCCTTTGAAACAGAAGGAGAGGGCCTAGACACCTTAGGAAGTGAGGGGAGTATAGTAACCTGAGAAGCCCCCTCAGCCTGACATGTCTCCTGAGAGGCCACATCTTGCAATAATAAGGCCTCACCCTGGGAACACAAAGAAACCTCCGGTGGAGCCACCGGCTCCACCGACACCTCTAAAGAACCGGCGTCCGGTACAGACGGTTCTTCTAGCCTAGGCTTAACTGCCTTGTCCTTGCGCTTCTTCGAAGAAGCGGGCGTCGGAGCATCCGACGGCATTTTATAGTTGCACCGCTTCCCAAAGACTAACCTTGCACAATCCAACCTTCTCTTTATAGTGCGTTTGTTAAATCTAGCACAAGAGCGACAACCAACAACGTCGTGCTCAGGCCCTAAGCAAGGAATACACAAAGTATGATAATCTCTATGCGGTATCTGTTTCCCACAAGAAATGCAATTATTGACTTTTTCTGACATCCGGTAAATGACTGAGGCAAGAAAAACTAAAATATTCCCCAACGGGTACTTAGCCAACTTTGAACTCGGTCTGAAACTTCTAAATCGAAAAATCTCAGAACGCCAACCGGCACTTGCAATGCTGCTTCTGCATCGGACCATGCGGCAAAAAAGACTGAGGATATGACGTCGGTCATGCGCATTTGTACCCTGACGTCCTGATGTCAGTCAAATGCGCCCTGACCGACGTCAGCCTTATACTTTGATATTCGGGCCGACCGAGGACAGCGGACTACCCAAGTGTAAGGACTGCAGCAATGTGAGATGAAGAACATCAATATCACTATAGACGTTGCCCCACACACTAATTTACTAGGCATTATTATAGACAAAAACCTTAACTTTGACCTACACATAAACAATAACATCAAAAACAACACACCAAAAGCTTGGTATGCTCTACAGGCACCCACACTTCCTCAGCTTCTCTACTAGACAAACCCTTGCAACCACCTTTTCATTACTATCTCCTTTATGGTGCCCCCATCTCCTCACCAACAACCAAAATTCTACAAAATCCAAACTTGATAGGTGTTACAATAGAACAGCCAAACTTGCCATCAAGGCGAAATTCGCGTCCCACCACTGTAACACACTGAAAAAATTAGGCTGGCTGGAACTCCCCCACCATCTCTTTTTCACCCTACTAAATACAGTGCAAAAAATCTACAGACGCACTGACTGTCCTGCACTCTCCACATTACTTGCCCAATACCAACCCAGCAGGCAACTAAAATCTGAAAATCATCTAAAAGTAGAAAAGCCCACCTTATCTGCTGGTCAACTCCTCTACTCCTTCACTGTCGCAAACTATGGAACTCACCTTCCACCTTCTAGAAGAAACACAGTCAGCACCACCACCTTCAAACAAATACTGAAAAATCATCTCAACTCTTCCTGGCTATGTACCTGCTCTACAACCTAACCTCTTCCTTCTTATATTATAACTAAATGCCTATGCTTTTTGCTACTGCTGACTGATATTTTCTCCATTATTATTTTTTCATCATTTGTTGATACTGGTACAGTAATGCTGATTAATACATCTCTGTTTATACCTCTGATTGAATTCATCTGGTAACCAACTAAATTCCTGCTTTTATACATATATATATATACATATATATACACACACACACACACACGCATATGTGTGTGTATATATATATATATATATATATATATATATATATATATATATATATATATATATATATATACATACACACACACACACACATATATATATATATATATATATATATATATTCTGTATATATTACTGTAATCATATGTGCAACACTGTTTCTACTTCCATACCAATTAATAAAAGTTAGATTTTTTTCTGTATCTATGTTCTTGTCGGAGCTATTCTCCCCGGGCGTACACTGAAAATGGGCTCTTTTAGGCCCAGTGGACTTTCCCGGTAAACAAATGCAATAAATAAATAAATAAAAAATAAAAAGTTAGCCGAAAGTGATTCAGTTAAAAGTCTTTATATGTATGTTATGCTTTTCTTAATACCTAACTTTGGAATGTGGGTTGGAAACAGATAGGTAGTGTTTTTCCTTAGCTTGGATTTAGTTTGATCTAATCAGTAGCAGTGTGTGGAGATGGGTACCTCCCGTTCTTAAATGCACTTTTACAACCCTGTTTATACTGTTTGCCTGGAACAGGCTGGTTTACAATTTAACACATACATTTCCACACCTACTTCTAAGTGTATAAAAGTTGATATGTTTAACATTATAAAGCATTTCTGATTTTTTTTTGTTACTGAGGATCACTCGTCTGTGATGAATAAAGGCTTATTGATTTGGAGTACTACCTGAGCTTCATTATTTTATTGTGACTGAGCTGATCAACAAAGTTTTAAGTCTACTAGTTTTTCTGTTTTTTCACTTTTGTTAAGAAAGGCTGCACCTTCTTTCTAAACTAATTATATGTTTAAAGCTAGAAAGGTAGTGCTATATTCTCTGACGCAGTGAATGAATCAGGTATATGGGAGGACAATAACTTCATTGGCTTAGCAAAACGTGTCTTTGGGGTATCATGTGGACAATTCAACAACCCTTTCTCAGTTTATTCACTAATGCCTATTTGGCTTTAATACAAGAGACCGCTTTCAGAGGCTGTCTTACTCTGTTGTCAAATTCAGTTTCCTCCTTCTCAGATAAGACTGCTACATTTCCAAAAGAAAAATATCATCACAGTAATGTTGTCATTGCTGTAGATGTGCTAAATCATATGAAGGATAATCATGAATTTATGTGCAGGTGTTGTACAAACTACCAAGACTGTCTATTTTCTGTCAATGAATTTCACATCTTTGCCTTTGGCTCAGGATTATGGCTGAGAAGACTCACTGGATCAGTTCATTAGCCCAGTTAACCAAATAAAAGTGTACATTAACCCTTCCATGTAGTACTCACACACGTGATCTAACAGTCTACATCATTTAGCCCTTCTTATAATAAACTCACACACATAGATAATGTAACTATGATACCAACATCACAGTCGTATGAACATTGATGATTTCACTCTCTACATTAATATCAGGAAAATTCTAAAAAGTAGCTTACCCAAAATAGCATCCTCTGACACACAAGTGGAAACTAAGAAAAGTGAAACACAAAGTCTACTTTTCAAACGTGTTCTGCTAACTAAGTAGATCTTATCGATCCTGCTCACCCTCCACCTCTATCCGTCAAATATAATTCTTATGAGAGACATATATACTTACACATACACAGACCCATGGATGGGAGGTTGGCATAATGGATAAGGTGTTTACTTTACAAACACAAAGTACAGGGTTTGACTCTCACATGAGATAACTGGCTAGGCTTAAAAGGGCCCACAAGGGCAGTTAGCCTAGTACTAATCTAGGAACCCCCCCCCCCCACACACACATACATATATATATATATATATATATATATATATATATATATATATATATATATATATATATTGCTTCTTTAGCTATTTTACACCTCACCTACTAACTACAATAATGAAATTTTCAGTCCTATCTGGTTCCTTCCCTTACATTCATTCCTTGAATTTCTAAGCACTAATTACATGATCTATTACCTATCTGACAAAACCAGTAATACATCACTTCAAATGCTAAATTTTCAACATGTACTAATGCACAAGTACCTTTTACACTGTAATAGCTGCCTCTACTTTCATACAAATGTATTGCTAAAGAATATTATTTAATGTCCGTTTAAAAATGTTTGTAGTAAGTTGGAACTTTTCTCACCAGGCCAAAAAAAAGGATTTTTGACTAAACCCAGTTGGACAAACCTGGTAAACAAAAGCAAAATAATCAAGTTATGCACCTGCTTGCATTTAATTTACAAATTAACAATACCCTTTTGTGGTATAGTGTTAAAAACCCTTAGCCAAGTTTAAGATGGTGAAAGTACAACTGTGTAAGATCTTACCATAACAGTAGATGTACTTCTTTTCACTGTTGCAGTATTCTTTACAATAGGGATCCCCTGCCAAGGGTAGACAGACATCCAGCTAGTATACCAAAGTCTTTAGGTTGTAATAGGTGCGCCATACATCACATCCATGCGTAAAGGTGACGTACGGATGTGCCACCCTCAGAACTGAAAAGTCCCAGTAGGAATGACAGTCTAAGCATATGAAGAGTTAACAAATACATTCAGAAGGAGAAAAGAATAATGCAACAATGAAGAGAAATACATCTACTGTTATGGTAAGGTATTACACTACTGCATTATGTCCTTCCATATCATTACTGCAGTATTTTTTCTCAACAGAGTACAGAAGCTCGGGAAGAAAGCTGGGAAGAAGAAGGACCAGCAGGGCCCTCAAGAAAACATGTAGGATAGTCCTAGCTCTAAAAACAACATCCAACTTATAGTGCTTGGTAAAAGTATGCAGAGAAGTCCAAGTAGCTGTCTCAAGAACAGAATGTGTATCCAAGCCCCTGAAAACAGCACCAGAGGAAGCCACTGCTCTGGTAGAATGAGCCTTAACAGAAGAAGGAAGGCTTTTCCCATGAAAAGAATAACAAAAGGAAATGGCTTTTTTGATATCCAGGATGAAATGGTTTGCTTGGAAACAGCCAAACCTAAAGACCTAGGATGTACGGAAACAAAAAGCTGCTTAGATTTACAAATGGCTTTAGTTTTATCCAAATAATATTTAGTTATTTATTATTTATTTTATTTTACATTTGTTGACTGGGTTAGTCCGGCTGAGCTGATAGCCCTTTGTCAGCGGAGACTCTGGGAGAAAAGCTCCACAGATTTAAAATTACACTGTATAAGTAAAATGCAAGTAAAAATGACAAAAATGATATAGAAGAAAAACAGTGACTTTTTAAGTAGGAAACAGTAAAAGCATAGGGACTATTTACAGAGATCATACTGACATTACATGCAAGATATATGCAGGAACATAGTATGCAAGTATATCATACAGTATATCAAGTCTGAAATACAGTCAAGGAGGTTGCTGTTAGTGAGGAGCATGGAGGAAGTATATAAGAAAATATTAGAGTTATCTCTATACTGCGGTGGTAGTGCTGCGGTAGCGTTGTCGCCTCATAGCAAGACGTTGTCCCGTTCAATTCTCAGCTAGAGCGTCTTCTGTGTGGAGGCATACGTGAATGGGGCGTGCCTTCGTTGAAGGTTGTGCGTCAGGGCTGGTAACCCGGTACGTAAAAATCCACTACCAATCATTAGCAGACCGGAGTTCCACTGTGGCGACCCTAACCGGGAAAAGACAAAAGACACAAACATATTAGAGTTATCTCTATACAAATCCAAGGTATGAAGAACCTTCTCACTAGCAGATTGTGAAGAAGGGAAAAGAGTGGGCAAATGAACAGACTGATTAAGAGAAAACTCATTAACTACCTTGGGTAAAATAAAAGGATTAGTACAGAGAGACACCCTGTCCTTATGAAAAACCAAAAAAGAAGGAACAACCTTAAGGGCTTACAGCTCAGGAACCTGTTTGGTTGCGGTATGGAACAGAAATAGAACAGTCTTCCAAGAACAATGCTGTAAAGAAGCTGAAGCTGCAGGCTCAAAAGCAGCCCGAGTTAGTTTTTCCAAAACAAAATTTAGGTCCCAGGGAGGAGAGACAGGCTTTCTAGGAGGACTAATATGAAGGAAGCCTTTAAGGAATTGGTTGACCTCAAATCTAGAAGCCAAATGGGGGAGTCAAAGGCAGACAAGCAGAAACAGCTGACAGATGGGCTTTAACAAAGGAATATACCAACTCAGCACTGAGCAATTCACAAAAATAAGAGAACCAAAGTAACTTCCACACTAAGTGGATCCAGGTTACAAGAAAGACACCAGAAAGAAAATATCTTTCATTTGGATAAAGAAGACTTTTTGCTACTGGATTTCCTGGCCTTCTACAGCACCTGAAGCAAGTCCTCAGAAAAAAAAGGCACCTAAGGGGATCAAAATCCTATCAACCACAATGTCAGTTGAAGAGCGGACAAGTGGGGCTGGATGAGAGACCCCTTGTCTGTATGAGAAGGTCCACCCAGCGACGTATCTTGTGATGACTGCCCTTGGCTAAATGCAGTAGAAGAGGGAACCAATGCTGTCCGGACCAAAAGGGAGTCACCAAAAATATTCTGGGAGCATCCTGTTCTATTTTGATCAAGACCCTCGGTATGAGGGGAAGGGCAGGGAAGACATAAAGAAACACCATCTTCCAGGCCAGAGAATATGGGATTTTGATGAACAAGAGAGAAAGCTGTCTGTTTAGATGCAAGGCAAAAAGATCTACTTGAGGAGTACCCCACTAGTGGACAATATCTAGAAACACATCTCCAGGAAGCATCCACTCATGACATTCTTATTGACCTGCACAGGGAATCTACCACAAACTTCTGATCTGAAGGAATGTAAACTGCCTGAAGGGTCACCTGACACTGGAACAACTAGATCCCAAGCTTAAAGAGCCACTCTGCACAGGAGATAAGAACTTGCCCCCTCTCCTTACTTGTTGATGTACCACATCACTGTGGTATTGTCTGTTAAGACTTTGAGGGGGCATGGAAGAAAAAGAGAATGAAAAGCTTGAAAAAGATTGATTATACTTATGTTAAGAATTGTATACAAGAAGTGAACATGTTTATTTATGAGATTCAGTTATTGGGAGACATTTCTATAGAATTATTTAATTTTACCTTTCCTTATCTTATCATCCCACTGATTTATGGGCTGCCAAAAATACATAAGTCTGTAAATCCTCCTTCCATGAGATCCATAGTCTTGGGTAGGGGGTGGGTTACTGAGCCCATCTTATTATATACAAAATTGTCACAGCGGATATCTCAATAGATGCCAAAGTTATATCAAACATACTGGTGACTTTCTGACTAAAATGGTGCATTGGTATGAATATAATCAGGTGGAGAATTTTCTATTGGTGATTCTTGATATAAATTCTCTGTTTAGAGTGATCCTCAATCAATACGGGGTGGATGCTATATGAGATTTAAACTCCAACTCAGATACGCAGGGTAGACAAATTGAAAATATGTTAATTGATAGAAACGGTACTTACAAAAAATTTATGTTTGAAATACCGCTTTATTTAGAAATAGCTGGTGTAGCCATGGTACTCCCATGGCAAACACATACACCAATTTAGTCCTTAACCACTGGGAGAATGAGTATATATTTAGTGGAAAGAACCCCTTGAACACTAATGCCCTACTATATAAGTGGTTTGTGGATGACTGCTTTATAATTTGGAAGGGAGATGAAGAAACCCTTAAGAGTTATGCTGATTACCTAAACGGGATGACAGAGTTCTTGAAATTTAAATTAAATTACTCTGATAAGGAGATCAAATTTTTAGATGTATGTATTCAAAATTGTTTAGGAACTCTGAACACTAGTGCATATAAAAAGCAGGTACATATTAATAGGTATACCCATTATACTAGTATGCATGTCCCACATGTCTTTAGGGGCATTGTGAAGGGGCAATTCACCAGAATAGGTAGACTTAACACTGATGATACTGTATGTAAGCAGCAAATGTAGGAAATGTCTGCTGAGTTATTTGAAAGGGGGTACAGCAATGCGATATTGAATGATGACTCAAGATTTTAATGAAAGGAAAGGAGCAACTGCACCACTTTTTAGTGCAGTAAGAAATACCACATTAGAAATGGGTGCTAATAATGCAGTCCATAAAGATAAAATCGGATAGGTAACATGTAATAGGAAGACAATGCATGTTAAGCAAGTGATACAGAAAAACTGGAAGATACTAATGGCTATGCATGAACTGAAGTCTCTTATAGGCACTAAACCTTGCTTTGCATGCAGGACAAAGAAAAGCTTAAAGAGAATGTTATAAGGATTGTAAGATGCCTAGAGTAGTTAATACTAAACAAGGTATCTTCCCATGTTGTAACTGTAGTTGCTGTACTCACCGTGGTCACAGTTTCAGTGTAAGTAATGCAGAGCACAGTAAAAACCCAAAATGGGACTTGGATCAGCAAATTATCTTTATAAACAGGGTCTTCAAATGAAGGCAGTCAATTTAATCTCTATAATTATAGAAACATTACTACAGATTCTTTATGCAGTACTGAAACTGACAATGTGGAAATTTCTAATAAATGCTGCAACATTAAGAAAAATAAAAATGTTACAAGACAGCATGTCCTTTATTTGAAACAAAAAAAAATTGTGAAAAACAAAAATGAATGTACGAATACTTACCCTGAAAAGAACTCCAGATAAGCAGTTGGCAAAATTATCCCCATTTGAATTATCCCTAGGCTTTCGCATAACAGTTTCTGTGATTCTGAGAAGTACTTTTAGCATTTGCTCCCTAATCCAAAAAAGAAATGTACACAGTACTGGTTACATTAACTGCTTAGATATATCAAAATAATTAAAACTCTATACTACTATATAACTATCATTTTTATGTATATGTTAAAGATATAACATTAAAAGTGAGTTCACTGAAAGAACACTTAAGCACTCAATGCAGCATCAAAACCTCAAGTGACCCTCTTCCATGAGGTCATCCTCTGCTCTGAAAATATATTCAAGATAAAAGAATCAGAACCATTGTCAGAAAATGTTAAAAGATGCTTCTCTATACTTATATTCTCATATGATTCAATGAAAACACTCTGCCAAATACCACAATGCTGACATTTACAATACTGACACAATATGTTCAATCTTAAAATTAAAAAAAAAAAATCTCTTACGAAAAACTTCAGCAGGGAATTATTTGGCAAGTAGCATAGTTGTATTAGCCATTATAGCATCAACATTAAAAAAGACGAGTGAAGGAAACCCAGAACTGAAAAGTTATGCAATTCATTAACAAGAGTTTTCATCTGTAGTCCCCTACCATGGAAAAAGGATATGGACAGTTAGCCCATATCCTGTTACTATTTTCCTAAGTACTAGACATCTCAATGTTTTCCCAGCAATCTCTAGTCATTTAATTACAGATTGCCAAAAGCAGAACCTCTGAGCTTCAGGGACTTTTTTTTAATTTAATATACTTTTTCCTTTTTATTCTGGCCAAGAAACAAAAAAAATATGTCAGAAGTAAAACCGCACACAGCCCACAGCACAATTCAGCTTCAGCTTTATATGTGTGTGTGTGTGTGTGTGTGTGTGTGTATGATACACACACAAAACCACACATGTAGGTAAGATAATAGTGTGCACGCATGTGTACATATATATATATATATATATATATATATATATATATATATATATACACACACACACACACACACACACACACACACACACACACACACACACACCTACCTCTCTCTCTTTCTCTCTAATATATTGGTAAAGAAAGTATGGGGTACTCATAGCAGCAAGCTGAAATACATTACTGTGGCCACTATTTCTGATGATCGTCAGAAGTGGCTATCTGGGGAAGAAATCAAAGGCCAGTAATCCGGATGTGATCACTACCATTTGCTTGGTTGGGGAGGCAATGTACAGTCCAATAGTTCTGAAAGATATCATGAATTAATGAGGACGTTACTGTACTTTCTTTCATAAACGAGAGCTAGTATACTAAAACAGACTTCTTCCTAAGGTTTCCTTTACTACAGACAAAATTATATCAAACACCATTCCATTCATTGAAAAGGTCAAGAATATGATGACATGGGCATGGTCACCCATGAGAACAGCCCTTGATGGCTGCATGTACAGGAGTAAAATCAGAAGACTGTTAGCAGGCCTAGGTAGTGCTTATGGTAAACATGGGTGTCTGGCAATTATCTCAGAAGATTAAGGCTCTGAGTTGTTAATGAGCTACTTCCTGTAGTCAGGGGTACAGGGTTTGATTTCTTTTAACTCCATTTATCTACTGTGCAACTCTGAGCAAGTCACTTAGCCAGACACTGCTTCTGGGTCACTCCTGAAAAGGGACAATTATGTCCAGTAGGCTTACCCAGTTAACAAACGTACATAGAAAGAACTATACTTCCTAAGCACACTAATGTACAACAGATATAAAATTCTTGTAGCAGACAAACCTGGAACTGGAAATACAAAGAAAAGTTCACAATGCATTGCTACTGCAAGTCATTATTAGAAATTCCAAAATGTTGTGACACTACTAATAAAATGCTGTTAAGCAGTATATTTGATCACTAAGACACACTTCTGTATGTATATTTTTTGGCATGCTCAATGCCATTTAGACACCATTTTTTTAATTGTTATCAATTTTACTGCATTCAACCCAAACACAAACAGAAGCCTCAGACAGTTTTTTTTAGTACCAAGTGTTACTACTGTGCTTATACAATGCAAGCATCCTAGCACTGTGCTTAAGCAATACAATCACTCCACAAAATCTGAAGGTAGGACCTTCATCCGGAAAGTACAAAGGCGGTATGGACTGGTATGCACAACCCAAGTTGTCCATGATATCTATAGTTAACTGAATAGAAATCACGAAAACAACTTACAACGTGAAGTCACAAACTATCCAATAAGTGCCATGGCTCTTTTATAACCTTGCGCTGCGAAATAACCACAAAAACTGCAAGGTAAATCCAAATAGAATTCAGCAACAAGTACCAAAAATAAGGAATCCTGGTGGAATAGCACACTG
Organism: Protopterus annectens; assembly: GCF_019279795.1. Classification (NCBI taxonomy): domain Eukaryota; kingdom Metazoa; phylum Chordata; order Ceratodontiformes; family Protopteridae; genus Protopterus; species Protopterus annectens. The sequence continues at coordinate 473,409,550 of NC_056727.1, forward strand.
AATAAAGCTCCAAACTGATGCGAATGAAGTAAATCAATGTCCTTTACTCCAAGAAAGAACAACGATACAAAACGGTAAATGCACTTAAATAAAATAACAAAAATCAATCCAATAAGGTTAAGCGCTTTCACCCACTGCAAATCGTGGGCTTCATCAGAACCTTTTGAATAAAATAACAGAAACCTTTTAAGAGAAAAGAGTAAGTGTAGCGAGGCCTTTAAGGGGTGGAGCATAGCATAGGATAGAACACAGGAAATTATGTATTTTTCAGCTTCCTGTTGGCACCAATTTTAAATCTAATGATTGGTGTATAAGTGCAGGGGGCGGTTAACCTTATTGGATAGATTTTTGTTATTTTATTTAATTAAGTGCATTTACCATTTTGTATCGTTTTTCTTTCTTGGAATAAAGGAAATTGATTTACTTGTTCAGTTCGCATCAGTTTGGAGCTTTATTCAGTGTGCTATTCCACCAGGATTCCTTATTTTTGGTACTTGTTGCTGAATTCTATTTGGATTTACCTTGCGGTTTTTGTGGTTATTTCGATAGCGCAAGGTTATAAAAGAGCCGTGGCACTTATTGGATATTTATAGTTAAAATGATTTAATTTTAAATGCAGTGAAAGTGTTGCCGAATGCCTTCATAAAAACATCTAAATCAAGGGCTCCAGCTTCGATTAACTCACCATAACCCATACGCAGCACACAGCAACAGTCAACTTACCAGGTCTTTTGATTCATTGGGATTTCCATGATCATTCTTCTGTAAATGTGAAGAACTGACCTACAAACTTCAAGGTGATCAGCCAACAGTTTAGGAATATCAGGACATGGCTCCAACAAGAACACATTAGCAGAATTGGTCAGGAACACCTTCAAAACAAACACAATAAGTCCATAAATGGCACATCGGCTACCAATTAAAGCAACTTAAAGCTCTGGAAAGAATGCATACATACACTGGTTTGCAAATGCATACTTCACTAAGTGGACCAGCTGGATGACATAGCAAGAGTATTTCTTTTAGCCTAGAAAACAAGTGAATGTACTTCAATAAGCTGCAAGAGCTATATTAATCACACACACACAAATGTGATCAAATACATTCTGTGATGTCCCTACTCTGGGCCAGTAATCAAGGAGCCTAAATCCTCACCACTCACACTGGGGAGAGACGTTCACTTGAAATAAAAACAGATGTACCTCTCTGCATCAGGCACAGTTTCCCTTACGAGCATACAGGGAAACACTCAGTCTTGGTGGTGGGTCCCCCCCCCCTCTCTCTCTCTCCAGGCCCCCAGTAAGACTCCCCACTGGCACAGCTGTAGAGTTGTGTCCTCAGCAGAGTGTTCCAAGGCAAGTCCTTCACCACCCTCTCTGTGAAACCAGTGTTCTGTGTCCCTGCTCCAAGTAGCTGACACACACACACACACACACACACACACAGATTTGATTTTCACACACAGACACTGGTGCACACACAGACACACTTGGGAAAGGCTAGCACAGATTTACTAGCTCTGTTGAATTTGACCAGACTATAAACTAGTTATAGTGCCACCAGACACCTATTCTAAGGATCTTAAAAGGTACTCAATTATACTGAGTAAAATTAATACCAATACAAATGGCAGTTTTTGACCAATGCAGGAAGGCTTTCAGGAGTAGCCACAGTGTCACCATATAAATATAAGTACTTTCAAAGGTTCAAATATTCCTAAAAGACGAGCCATAATGAGAAGTTTAAATGTATTTAATAAATAATAAAACATGAAAAATACTAAATACCTATTTACAATAAACACCAGAGTTTCAATCACAGGAAATATTAAAAATAACACAGATGCACAGTTTGACACAGATACAGGAAAAACAGTACTTAACTAAGCTCACCATACTCTCCTGACTGATCTCAAGAATTACTATTCCCTGGTTACTTACTAAAGCAAAGCAAGATGAAGTGGTTTTCCTTTTTGGTCAAGTTTCAAAAACTGATTGCCCTTAGACTTCTGTATCATCTAGTATTACAGCATCATTTCAGTGCTGGATTACAGAATGACATCACGTACATCTGGTCATCTGACTCTGGCTCCCACACTACCTCCCTTTATTAGAAAATGAACCAGAATCTAGCACACAGGCTGAGCAACCAAGTGCTCCAGATTGTGTGGAATGCTCCACATTTAACATTAACTTAGCCAACTGTTCCACGATGAACAGTACTGGCTCCACTTTGTGATTTTTTTGATTGGCTCATATACCGCAATGCAGTATACGAGCCAATCAAGTCACTGCTCCTAAGGCAAAGGTAGCTATTGAGGATGCACAGAATTCATCCAATCATGTGCTGCTACTAGTTTTCGTGCCACAGCCATCCATTCAAAAAGGCACTGCAGGGTGTAGAGCAAGAGAGAAAGATAAATGATTGTTTTGATTTCGAAGAGGGCTGCTTAAGAATTTTATTTATTGTACTGTGGATGCAATTCAGGACACAGTGTCAGGGACTGGGTAACGAGACACCGGACAGCTACTGTAATGTGTTTGGATACAGTGAACACAGAAACCAGTTCAGAAAGTACTTTCTTAATTTATGTATTATGTTCTCTAATAAACCTGTCTTGAATTGTTGCAGCAGTGTTATAATGCTAGAATTAAAAATGAAATGAAAATGTGATGTAGGCCAGAAACTGTTATTTTAACTTTTTTTTTTTTTTTACTGTTGAGTAAAATGGGGTAAAGTTTGCTACACTTACGTTATCCTTCACTGCTCAAAGGTTATGCAACCAGGCAAATTAGATTACATCCAAGTATGTGTCACACTCGCAGTACTGCTGCAGTTGTTTGTTTTAGTGTCTGTTTCATCTTAATCCATCAGTGTATGCAATTTTCACTCTTTGGGGCAGGAGTACAGTATTTGTTGCCTGTTGGTGTAGTTTACTGAAATAAAACTGTTCCTCCTTAAAATCCAGAATTTGATTATTTGATATTTGACAAAAATGCCTATCCTAATGGGGTGTGTGTCAAGACTGTTGAAACTTGAGGGCTGCAGTGCAATGACTGTGTAACAAACAACCTGAGGGAAAACTAAAAGTATCTGCTAAAAAGGCTGATATTTGCTTTGTCACTTAAATTGGGAGTGGAATAGCTGTGGTAGTGCTGTTGGGCTGGTGACTGCTGCTGGGAGCTATAACTTTAGATTTTTTGTTCCTGCCTGATCATCTGTTGTTAAGGGGTTGTGGACTTCTGTTGCAGCTGCTTTGTTTCCCTAACTGGTCTGAGGTACATGGCTGAATGTACATTGTACTGTTCAAACAGAAGTAGGACTTTTCTGTAAAACTTAGTGTCAGCATTTGGTTATTTATTTTATTGTATTTATGTATTGGCCAGTCCCTGATTTTGACTTCAGTTTTACCTCTGTCCCTTTTAATCCTTCCTAAAACTGGTAACTTGCAAAAAGATTGTGAATTACAATTAAATGACAAATTTCAGAAAATGTACATTACGTCACATTCTCTTATTCTGTCAGTGTCTCAGTGTAATAGTAGAAATATTTTGTGTTCCTTAGTAATCCTGGATTTGTCCCTGATTCTGCTCAGATTTGTCAGGGCTCCATAGCAATGTCGCACATTGCTAGGGTGTGTGTTCCACATTGGTCTCTTAAGAGGTTGAGACCTATGCACATAGGTGTTACCATACATACAAACAGAGCTTTGCTGAGATGTGTTATAGCATATAGAAGTTATAAAACCATTTCAAAACTTCCACCCTTCCAGGGTAGAAATTTGTTCACCTCTAAGGACAATACAGTAGGATTCCTACTCCTGGTTTTCACATACATTTCATCTCTGGCTGCAATCAGAACTGTAAGATACAATCCTTATAACCTAAACCAGGTAATTTAATTTCAGACTATTTTTCAAAGTTAGCTGGACTGAGATTAACCGTTTCTCTTCCAGTATCCCATTACAATATATTCATTTCAACAGTTACAATACAGTCCGACACACATGCATTTCTTTTCTGTCCAGCAGGACCCAATGTTGGTACATTTTTAACACAAGCAGCTTTAGAAATACATTTTCAACACAAACATCTGTGCAAATCATTTTGATATACAAATGACATATACTTCTTTACAAAACTCCAACTAGCTATGCTGGCATTTGTTACACATCCACTCACTGCCTTACTTCTTTTGGCATAGCTGGCAATATCCTACATCATCACAAGTATATCCATAAAATATATAAATAAAATGCATATTGCACTGTGATACAACACAGAAGTGTACTAGCACAGCCACACAGAAACAGTGGACTTGTTCATACTAAAACATTACCTAAAGCCACATAACAGTTCATTAGTATTTTTTTAAGAGGAAACCCATACCAAGAAAATGTACCATACAACAAAAAACAGGGAAATTGAGGCAATGGGTGTAAAAAGGCAATATACAACAGTTTTTAGTCTTTGGCCATAAAAACAGAAACTTTTTTTATTATTAACTTAAAAAGCTACAGGCATTGAAGCCTTTTTTTTAACTGATGGAAACCCTACATTTCCACAATTCTGTGCACAACAAGGCCTAACTTCTAGATTCCACCTACGAAGACAATTACTTCTCACCATTAAAAGGCTAACCACCTGCTTTTAAAACATCCAAAATTTCTCGTCTGTGTAACCTATCTCACCAAAGAATGATGGAATGGCCAAATGTCAGCCTCTCCCCATTTTAGGTGATTACTGGTTGCCCGGGTGGTAGTATCTGCAGGCAGTAGTAATTACTTAGGGGACTTGTATTAGTGTAGGAATGACAATCTTATTTTTCTCTAGTGGCCATTACTGCAATTGTATCAAACAGAAAGATTACTTAAGTCAACCTGCACACGCCTCACCTCCTAATATATCCTACACATACCTGGAGTCCTACCTTTCAACTATATAGATTTTTGCAGAAGGTTCAGATTTTTCTCATATTTTTCGCCTGTTCCTCTTAAATTTGAGGTTCTCTGGCAAATTATCAAGAACTGAAGTCATTAAATGACAGACATTGAATTTCAGACTTTAAACCCTTCAGAAATGTGTGCAAATACAAAACATGCTATTCCATTAACTTTGCACATTTATAAGAGCAACATTTAAAAATAGTTCCTTATTTTTGTCTTTATCCAAAAACATTGTGATAAGAGGTTGGGAGGTATACCTGGAGTACATGTAAACATCTCTCCTGCACAACATTTCCTGTGGGGATGGTGGCTGGCAAAGAGGGCTTGTATCCAGATGTTCAATAATTTACTCATTACCAAACCCTACTGGCTTTTTGAGCTCGTGCCCAGACTTAGGTCACCACTGCTGTGACAAGATGCTTGCCTCTGTACCACGAGCCTTCTTAAGTCAAGTTTTATTAACCCAAAAATGTGACCATATTTGTCAGCATTTCTATTATTAGAATAGTGATTACTTGCTAACAGAATTCAGCAACATTCAACAGACTTTTACTGCAGTTAACTTGGCTTACCATGCAGTCACTGAATGTTGACATGGTATGTTTATGTTTATAAAGTACAGTTGTTTAAGTAAACTTACCATAATAATACATGTTCAAATTAATCCCATTTGCAGGACCCTAAACTATATGGGATGTATCCTCCCAAGGATAATACATCTGGCCAGTATTCAAAGCTTCTGGATGCCTTCCATACGCACAAAGAGCAAGCAGATATAAATGAAGATGTATGGCTGGCAAAATTCAGAATTTTCTTGCTATTAAAGATATCAGTCATGCTCTGTACCTCTTACAATTATTTACAGTCAGCTTTTTTGTTATTTTAAGCAGATAAGTAACCCTGATGGAGACTTTCCATCCATATTTTTGTGAAAACTTGTGTTTTTTTTTTGCTAATCTCTAGGATAATGAGAAAATGTCTATACAACAGATTCAGTACAGAGATTCCCATACAGCTCATCTTCTTTGCTTAGGGGACAGTGCTGTGTTTTGTTTATTGTTCACACCCTGAAATTCTGCATTGAAAACCAGAGGTTCATGGCTCCTGCCCCACTGCTACTGCAACAGTGATCTAATGAGCAACAAATACTTGATACTAGAATTTAACCAAGTTTAACTCAAACTTTACATTCTTAATTTACTAGTATATACAAATATGTAATTACCTGCTACTAGAGTGTAGCTACGTTCAACTTAAGTTTAGTAATCTTAGTGTAGTATGTATGGATATGTTTGTTATACCAGTTTATTACCTCAGCGATAAATGTCTATACTTAAAATACTGCATTACTTTCCTAAGCTAATCTACTACAATGTACTCTGTAACTTCAAAACTTAGGATATCTTGTTTTACTACACTGAAATTAATTGCTGTTCCCAGTTTTGGAATGAATTCATTATTTAAATAGTTGCTCTCTTCAAGAATAATGATAATTACTCGGAAAGACATTACATCCGCATTTCTAATTTCAATCTCATTGTGAGCTTTTTTTTCTATGTGAAATGCTGATTAAATTTTATTTGTCTTAATGTAATGTTTGGCCACAACAGTGGGGTTCTTGGACAAGCCAACCGATCCAGTAAACAAACGTAAAATATAATTAAATAAAATGACCATGTAATCACAAACAGCCGAGAAGCCTTTATCTTGTGACAAGCTGACATCCTAGGAAACATCAAGACTTTGTGCCACAGACACTAGCACTGGTTAAAAAGTAGAGCTTCCTCAAGGACAGTCTCCTGTCACTCAGCTCTCAAGACACCATTCTGCTCTCCAGTCTCCAGTTCTTTGTTATTGCTTTGCTGTCTAGATGTGAACAACTGTCTCAGCTTTTAAATGTCAAATTGCTATTGCTTTACTTCACAGTGAGATTTGGGAGGCCTTTATTCTTCTTTCTTGGTCAAGTAACCAATCTGCCTTTCTCATATTTTTCCTCATTTTTTTTCCTCAGCACTGACCTCCAGGCATGGCCCTTTCCCTGTCCTAAAAATACTGTAGTCTGTATTCCATCAGTTGCAAAAACAACAAGACAAATTAAGACCAAAAGTGAAAACTAGAACACTTTACTATAACCTCTGTCACTTCAGCAGAACGTTTAGTGCAGTTATAAACAAAATAAGATGAACACAAAATAAAAAAGTACCAAAACAAGAATTATGGAATTAATTCAGGAAGTACTTCCAAATGCATTCCACATTAAGACCCTATGGTTTGGTTATTTCCTGCAGCTTGACCATGAATATGCCTGACAGTCTCAACAACATGAAGGCCATAAGAACACCTCAGGAAATGCATAACACTGTCTGTCCTACATGTAAAAAGTACAGTTGTGTACACCTACCATAAATGTAAATGTTCAAGTGTATTCACTGTTGCAGTCATCACATTTGGGTTATTCTGCTTGCAGTAGCCCTTAGTCGGCCTGATTAACAAAGTCGGTTGCTGTCTCTTCTTCCATGACGTCAGGTAGTCAGGGGTATAAAACATGCAGCCGACGCCAATACATCAGTTTTTCTTGCTCCAGATGTCAGGTGCCCCCTTAATGGGAAGCAATAAAAAAAAAATATATATATATATATATATATATATATATATACACACACACACACACACACACACATACATACACACACAGGGATATACCTTGAAAAAAAAACAAATACACCAAAAAGCTTTTAAGCATAGTAAAGGAGAGTAGAGGTATAGCCAAAAAAGGTCAGGGGGCTGGAGGCAGGGTAACCAGGACTGTAACAGTGAATACACTCGAACATCTACATTTATGTTAAGTGTACACAACTGTACCATGTTCTTCGTGTTTCACTGTTGCAGTCGTCACATTTGGGTAGATTCCCAAAGCTAAGCATGGGAAGAGGAAATTAGATAGCATTAGGACCAGCTATAAGGCCCTGCAAGACTGCAGTGGCAAAGCCAGCTCTGGATTTAGAGAAAATTGGCAAATGGTAATGCTTGGTGAAAGTATGTACAGAACTCCAGGTAGCAGCTTCTAGGATGTTCCTGGTAGGAACACCTCTAAAAAAGGATGCAGAGGTAGATTGCAGCCCTGGTTGAATGGGGTCTGATCCCCTGTGGGATAGGTTTTCCATGGTGCTTATAGCAGAAATGAATGCAGTGGCCTATCCATTTAAAAATGGTTTGCTTTGAAACAGCCTTTCCTTCTGCCCCTGCAGAAAATGCCACCAGCAGTTGTTCACATTTCCTTTGAGGTTTAGTCCTGCCAAGTAAAATCCAAGTTGTCTGTGCACATCTAAGGAGTGCAGTATCCATTCCCCTTTGTTCTGTGAATTAGGAAAGAAGGTTGGCAAATGAATAGACTGATTAAGAGCCACATTGGATACCACCTTGGGCATGAAGGAGGGATTGGTTCTGAGGGACACCCTGTCCGCATGAAAGATGATGAAAGGCTCCACTGACATAAGGGCCTGTAATTCAGATACCATTCTTGCTGAAGTGATTGTTAAAAGGAAGGCTGTTTTCCAAGAAAGGAATTTTAAATCTGCACTAGATGCTGGCTCGAAAGGAGGAAGAGTCAGTTACTCCAATACAAAGTTTTT